>NW_026067914.1:9251138-9260137 GCF_014885135.2 Alexandromys fortis | reverse complement strand
GCACGCCTTTAATCCCAGCACTCGGGAGGCAGAGGCAGGCGGATCTCTGTGAGTTAGAGACCAGCCTGGTCTACAAGAGCTAGTTCCAGGACAGGCTCCAAAACCACAGAGAAACCCTGTCTCGAAAAACAAAAACAAAAACAAACAACAACAACAACAAAAAACTAACCAGTACTCTCGCAAAAACATTTATTCCACTGTTGTACTAGTGGGTAAATCTTGACAACCTTGTCGCTATTTTAGTTCTAAAAATTCATGGTTAGGTGATATTTATGTTTATTTGTCTCTTCTTGTAGCATTTCCAGAACCTTCCAGCAGTATGAACTTTAGCCAATAAGGATAAAACTTCAACTGAGTAGCACCTAGGTTTTTCCATGTTCTAGATCTCTAGTATACAATGATTTTTTTTTTATAGTTTTACAGTAAACTTCTTGGGAGGAAAAAGGACATTGGCATAGACTACAATATTCAGAGATCTATGGATTCATACTGTCCAATGATTCTAAAATAAACTAGCCATTTCTTACACTGGGGATTTTATTTGCTATTGCATGATGTCTAGTTAGGATATTGTTCTCCATTGTAGGAAAACTCTCTTAATTTTTTTTTTTTTTGATTTTTGAGACAGGGTTTCTCTGTAGTTTTTGGTGCCTGTCCTGGAACTAGCTCTTGTAGACCAGGCTAGCCTCGAATTTACAGAGATCTGCCTGCCTCTGTCTCCCGAGTGCTGGGATTAAAGGCATGTGCACCACTGCCCAGCTCTCTTAACTCTTTCTACATGTGAATACTTCAGGAACATTTCCTAGTATAAAATCTCCACATGAATTTTGTAAAAGGTCTTTAGCATTAGGTACCCTTCATATTCTTTCTTGTACTATGTCTTCACATCCACCTCTCAATTTAATCATTCCATTTCCCCCTTTATCCATTTATAACACTATATTCTCCCTTTCTGTCCTTCAAAGATCACCATCTTCTCTGTGGCCTTATATAGCCTAGTTATCTAAACTCTGTAGAACTGATAAATATAACATATATACCTAACACTTAAAAACCAACATTTGAAGGCTAGAGAAATAGCTTTGCAGTCATAAGTACTGACTGTTCTTCTCAACAAACGGGGTTTAATTTCTAGTATCCACATGGCATTTTCACAAATATGGTAGTACATTTTCATTTGGACTGTCAACCCACAAATAATAGCACAGAGAAATATTAATTAGAGACACTGGGCCTCAGTTTAAGCTTGTTCCTGACCAGTTCATATATTTATTGTATTGTATAGATGTCCCACAACATTTCTCTCTCTCCATCCCATGTGAAAGACTGGCATGCAATAATAATTCATGAAGACTCTATAGCCACCAATATTTATCATGTCTCATAGTCTCAGATGTGCTCATATCGTAGAGGAATTAGATACATGCTACCTGTCCTATAGTATTTCTTGACTTCTTTTTTCATGTCTATAACCTTGGTCATGGTCTGTACCCAAGATTTTCAGGAGGTCTGATCTTGTCAAATCTGATTTTATTAATTTTGGAAAAATCCATAGCTTTTTGTTTCTTGTGGGATAAAGACACAAACTGTCCCCCAATAGAACAAATAGTTTCATAATTGTTATTATAAGTGAAAACCTTCAAATTCAAAATCTCCCAAACAATACAAGATTAAGTCAATGGATATTTTTTTATATGAATGATTTTACTTATTTTATAAAAATATCATGAAATAACCATGTACCCATACTGATAATTGTATGCAGCAGAGATTTTGTTAAGTTTCTGACTTACTCAATCTACTGACATACAACTAAATAGATTTAATTCTTTATGTAGTAAGATGCCACATATAACTACAAGATTCATATGAATTCCATTAAAATCTGTTTTAAGATAAACATTTTGTGATTTGTAGAAGCAAAATTTTATTTCCTTTACTTGTATCATCTAAAAACATGAGTTATTCATTTTATTTAATTTTAAAATGAATTTTATTTAATGTATTTTAACATATAACAGGAATTAGAAATATTATCTATATTTTTATTTTAAGTAGTAACTTATTTGTTCATTAATTATTTTTGTATATTTTCAATATGTGTTGATAATATGTTTCCCAATTTACTTTTCAACTCTCCTTTTCCACCACATTTTCCTCCCAACTTCATATTCTTTGTTTTTACATATATGAATATATATATTCATATTTCCAGTTAGTTCTACACAGATACACAGCTTTGAACAAATATTTGTTACTGAAATACAGTGAAAAAAGATCTATTTTTCAGTCTTCATACTATATTACACCTGTGAAGAAGGATGATGAGTAAGATAAATCTCATAATTGAAAATCAGTAATTATAGACATCTTCCAGACAGGAAATCAATGATTAAGTTGGAAGATATGTCTTTCAAAGAGAGAAGAGTGACTCTGCTAGGATCCTGAGTTAACTTGAAGGGAAAACAAAAGATACCCTTTCATCTTTCCTGAGTTAAATAAATACTGTCTGGTAAAAATTATCAAAATGATTATTGTGATAATTCAGAAGTTAATGTGTGTGTTTGTGTTTGTGTGCATGTGTCTCTGAGAGAGGGGGGATTTAGAACAATGGATTTAATAAAAATACCTATTATATTCTAAGAAAATGAAACTCCTTCTAAACCTCAAAGCCAGAATTGATAGTACTTCTTGAGGTCACCTAAGACTTGAGGCTGTGTATTCAGCTTGTTTATTTACACTGCCATTAATACAGAAATGTAACAAACTACCTTATTTGCCTTGGATTTTACATTTCTAATATAACCTATTGTGTAACTGTATTGATAAATTTTGTCTTACTCCATTCCTATGACCCAGGGGGTAAAATATGCATGTTTTTGGGCATCTTACAATAATCATTTTCTGAAGTCAGCAAATATTTGTTTAAAGCAACCTTATAAAAAGAATGTTTGCCATAAAAATATTTAACATGAAATCTGAGTGGAACACACAGATATAAAAAGTATAGTTTTTATAATACTGTTTGTTATCTGGCCCAGTTGGAGCCAGTGACTTTATACCAGGTAAAACTCTGTGACACGTTTCTTCAAAGTATCCCTGTCTCTTCCCCATGTGAAACTTTATTTGCTGGTCAATAAAAGAGAGCAGAACCCCTTTTTAAGGACACACACTGGGGTTATACACAGAAACAAGGGCAGTGTCACAAGAGAGCCTTCAGGCAGGCCCCAATTCAAAATTGTAACAGGCAGAGAAGAATGATTGAAGACGCTGAGACAGTAAAATAGAGAATGCAAATCTAGATTCCCTCAGTAAAGGGATACGAAGAGACAGTGCTTTGTTTCTTGCTTTAATGCGATGCCAACACATTACTAGTGACTCTGCGACTGTTGCTAATGAATTCAGATTCATGCATACACCTACACATAAACACACATAAATACACAGCACACACATGCATGCACATACAAACTTGGAACAGGGGAACTTGGGGGCGAAATAAACCTGTTCCATAATTATGTCAGGCTAAAAAGAAGCCAAAAGTTCTCTAGAATTGGGCTATGAAGCTCTCTTGTTCCTTGAATGTGATTCCTGTTTTATACTTCGCATATTTTTACAGTCCTGGGGTGATAAACTTTATGGCTCTTAAAACAAAATCTGATTTATAGAGCTCGGGCTGTAGTGCAGTTGTAGAGTACTTGCCTGGTGTGGCAAAGTCTCTGAACATGATCCCAGTATCAGTGGAATGAATTTGTAGTCATTTATGATTTTTCAGGATGATAAAAATAAGTCCCTTACAACTTTGTATAATTTACATTCTGAATTCATTTCATCATATACTGAGTGTAGTCTCAATACTATTTTGAAATGAAGTATATTACTACCACAGAGATCATGTATTGACCCCAGAAATAATATATTACATGATTTTATGATAATTTAATTCTCTATTTGACAATATTTCTGTTATAAATTCAGCCTCTTGGAATCTTCATGTCTTTTAGCCTTTATAAAAGAATTGAATCCTAAATTAAACTCTCCCAGAATTTAAATTACATCATTAATACTTATAAAATTACTACTGATCTTTACTACTTTTAAATATTGCTTTGTGTAATTGACATACAGATCCTGAATTGTGCATATTCACCATGATGCCAAAGGACAAGGAAACAATTAACAACAACAACAAACAAAAACCAATCATGGTCCTTCTATTGTAGAGGACAGGGGATAGTTTCTAGAATCAAATATGAGTATCCTTTGCCCAGGAACACAGATATCCACTACTCCAAATACCATATTCCAACGTAGAAAGTTTCTTGACATCTTCTGAGTAATAGAAAAGACAAAGGCGTAAATCATTGTGCTTTCAAATACATTAGTCGAGTTCTTAAGCGGACAGGTTACAGCAATAGGGAGAAATCCTTGCTGCAGATTTCAGATGCTTACTTGCCAAATTTCAAAACTTTTGAGTAAGTGGAAATGATTGACTACTAAGATATAATACGAGAGTCTTATCAACTAATCACAAAATTATTCGGTCTTATATGGTAGTAGGCATTCATGGCTATTTAAAAGCAGTTAAGAGAGCCCAAGAAGATTTGGCTCTCAATCTTCAAGATTCAGCCTCTCCATAGTAAGTCTTATCAGTCAGCCTTTGCATAGTGTTTGAATCAGGTCTGAGTTCTTTCTATAAGATTTGGTTCAACTAGCATGCAATTTCAGATAGTAACACTTTGTCAAAGGGAAAGATTGAGTTCTGAAGTCTACAGTATATACACACAATTCCACTTAATTTGGGTTTTGTTAAAATTTCTTTCTATTTGTTGTAGAAAAGGAAATATAAAATGTAATGATAAAATAAAAGTTGGTTTATGATGGCGTATTTGTTATTTATATTGCTATTAATAATTAATATCACTTTTTAACAATGTTCAGGTTCTTTTTGTCAGAAATGATAATCTTTTGTACATTTCCAGATGCCTTTCTTTTGCCAGTTGTTTTGTCTTTCCAATTTAGTTACTGCTTGCTATAGGTATGAATACTTTGAATTGGTACGGATCTTGATCTATTGATAAAAATTTAAAATCAATTTTATTTGTATATTTCAGCTCTTGATTAAGATATTGTGTTTGTGCAGCTCATTTAAAAATGTAATATATAATTATGAAATATAGGTTAATGGATAATCATCTATAATAGTTAAGCTTCTAGTCATGCTAATTAAGTGTTCTAGATATAGAGAGATATATTTCAGTTATGTAGGTATCCTTCAATGATGTGGGAGTGATTTCTTATTAATAAAGAAACTGCCTAGGCCCATTTGATAGGCCAACCCTTAGGTAGGCGGAGAAAACAGAACAGGATGCTGGGAGAAAGAAGCTGAGTTGAGGAGTCCATGATTCTCCCACTCCAGACAGACGCAGGTTAAGATCCTCCCTGGTAAGCCAGCTCGTGGGCTACACAGAATATTAGAAATGGGTTAGAACAATATGTAAGAACTAGCCAATAAGAAGCTGGAACTAGCCGGGCCAGGCAGTGTTTGAAAGAATACAGTTTCCGTGTAATTATTTCGGGGCATAAGCTAGCCATGCGGGCGGCCGGGTGCCGGGGACGCAGCCCTGCCGCTCCTAATGCAACAGAGTGGCACCCAACGTGCTAATGAACTCCACGTAAAACCTGAGAGGGCTTAAAAAGGAGAGAGAGAGAATTTAAGACAGCTTTTTGCTGTTTCTGGGTTGCATGCCACAAAGCAATTGTCCTGACTCGGCAGCAGGAAAAAACTGGCTGTTTTAAAATGCCGGCTTTCTGGGCTGTGCCGCCATTGTGATCTCTGTCTGGCTCCGGCGGGAGACAGAGCTTATGAATGGAGCATTTGGATTAAAGTGCTACGATTTGTTTGATGGCAACTAGACTGCTGTGTGCCTAAAAGGGGGACATTGTGTGCCGCAGCTCAGAGGCACAAGCAGCTCCGCCATGCTAATGGTGCAATGTGCAAGGATCAGAGGCACGAGCGGCTCCGCCATGTTGGACTGGGCGGGGCCAGCATACAGTACCTGTTTTTGACCTAGGAATGTCACAGCTTAGATTCTTAAGCGCTTAGTGATTTAAAGGCGCAAAACAAAGTGCTCCTGGATAGTAAAAAAGTTACAGATTCACAATAAAACAGATTCAGACACTGTTGGATAAATGTACGTAGGCTTGGGAAAGAGAAGAAAAAGAATATAAAGAATAAAGTTAATGTCTTAAAAAGAAAAAGGGTAAAGTCTTTAAAGAGACAGAGTACAGAAGTACAGATAGTTATAGATTAAGAGAAATAAAGAAAAATAAGCCACGTAAAAATGGAAAATTCACAGAGAGTCTGGATTATGTACATTGTGTTTTCTTTAAAATTTTTGACTGTGAAGGAGCTAAGTACAGAGAGACATTTCATTATATGGGCTGCCAAGCTAAACCAAAATGGATTTCATGAGGGTATTATGATTTCAGAATTTGGGTCTAAGGATATGATGCTTTGGAGAGGGTCTTCTTTTGTTTTTGCAGAGGATGAGACCCTGTGGATTGCATCTATTCCGATTTGGTATGATAGACCACGCCCTCCTGAAAGGTTGCTGTGAACACCCTCAAAAAATTGCTTCGCTCAATTGCCAACTGAGATGAAACTAGCATACAGGTTATATCATGAACAACCTAATTAACGACGCCCCTATTCAGCAGGAAGCAGTTTGTAGAGAAAAAACTACGCCCATGTTCCCAAATATTGTTTATAAATGTTCTTTTACATTTAAAGGGGGATATGATATAGATATGAATAATTTGCATTGGTATGGATTTTATGGTCAATTTTGTTATATGTATATGTATTTTTGATCTTGATTAAGGTATTGTGATTGTGTAGTTCATTTAAAAATGTAATGTATAATTAGGAAATATAGGTTGTTAATGGATAATCATCGCTAATACTTAAGCTTGTAGTCATGTTAGTTAGATTTTCTAGATATATAGAGAGATATTTTAGTTAGATAGGCATTCTTCATATCTTTCAAAGGCTGCAGAATATGGCATTTAAGATATTTTAATAACTTAGGGTTTTTCATGACAATGAGACACATTTGCTCCTGGCAGCACCAATCTATTTCAAGAGGAAGATGGGCATCGAAGAGAATCCTTATGGAGTTTGATAGCCATTTGGGCAAGAAACTGCTCTTGCCTGGACTGTTGCATAAACTGGACACAGAGAACCCGCAGAGAGAGGACTGCTGAACTTGCCTAAAGGTGAGATGACCTTTTGGGGTTCCTGCTTCATGAAAGAGTCTGTGAGACATTCTGCAGGACACAGCAAAAAGTGACTGAACTGTCTTTGGAATTTCTTGCTTGATGAGAATGTCTGCTGGATACTATGGGCCTGTAGGCCGAAGATGGATGCCCCAACGGTACAGAGGAACTTTGGGTGACTGTCCAGGCAGCGAGATGTCTCTGTCATTTCTAGAGTTTTCTTATTTCTTGTTTGATAGGTAATATTATATCCTTCTGGAGTCTTTGATGGAGTTGAAGAATGGTTAGTTATAGTTTTCCTTAGTTATGATAAGAGATAAAATAGATATAAATATTGTAACTGTAATTCTTACTTGATAACTCTTTTGTTATATGTAATTTTACTATGTTAAAGTTAAAGCCTTTCTTTTTTGTTTAAACAGAAAAAGGGGAAATGATGTGGGAGTGATTTCTTATTAATAAAGAAACTGCCTAGGCCCTTTTGCATTTGATAGGCCAACCCTTAGGTGGGTGGAGAAAACAGAACAGAATTCTGGGAAAAAGAAGCTGAGTCGAGGAGTCGCCATGATTCTCCCACTCCAGACAGACGCAGGTTAAGATCCTCCCTGGTAAGCCAGCTCGTGGGCTACACAGAATATTAGAAATGGGTTAGAACAATATGTAAGAACTAGCCAATAAGAAGCTGGAACTAGCCGGGCCAGGCAGTGTTTGAAAGAATACAGTTTCCGTGTAATTATTTCGGGGCATAAGCTAGCCATGCGGGCGGCCGGGTGCCGGGGACGCAGCCCTGCCACTCCTAATGCAACACTTCAACTCCATCAAAGACTCCAGAAAAATATAATATTACCTAAGATAACAGGAAGTGTATTGTAAGCAACTTCCAAACCTCCAGAATTGACAGAGACATCTAACTACCTGGACATTGACCCAAAGTTCTTCTGCAATGTTGGGGCACCCTTCTTCAGCAACTGACCCATAGTATCCAGCAGACTTTTCCATGAAGCAGAAATCTTAAAGACAGCCAAATCCTTCAAAGACCTTTAGAATATGGCATATAAAATGTTTTAAGAACTTAGGACTTTTCATGACAGTGAGACACATCTGCTCCTGACAGCACCAATTACTTTAAGAGGAAGATGGGCATTGAAGAGACTCCTTATGAAGTTTGCTAGCCATTTGGGCAAGAAATGCCCTTGTCTGAAATGCCTGATTGAACTTGCAGAATCCAGAGAAAAATGACTGCTGAAGCTGCCTAAAGAAGGTGAGACAGCCCTTCTGGACTCCTGCTTCATGAACGAATCTGCCAGACATTGTGAAGGACACAGAAGAAAGTGACAAAAAAAACTGTCAATATACATGAAACTGTCTTTGAAGTTTCCTGCTTCATGGCAAAGTCTGCCAGATACTATGTACCAGTAGGCTGACTATGGATGTCCCAATGTTACAGGAGAAGTTTGGGTGACTATTGAGGCAGCTCGATGTCTCTGTCAATTCTAGAGTTTCGAAAGTTGCTCACAACGCAATTTTTGTTAACTTAGGTAATACTATATTCTTCTGGAGTCTTTGATGGAATTGAAGAGTACCTATCTAACTGAAATACATCTCTCCATATCTTGAAAACCCAACTAATATAACTAGAAGCTTGACTATTATAAATGATTATTTATTTACCTATATTTTTTAATTATACATTACATTTATAAATGAGCTGCACAAACTTA
>NW_026067914.1:9245186-9251132 GCF_014885135.2 Alexandromys fortis | reverse complement strand
AAATTTTTATCAGTAGACTGGGATCCATACCAAGCAAAGTATGTATATCTATAGCAACTGTTTTTTTCTTACTTTATCACATATAGCTCTTGATTTAATTTTTTCTTTTTATCTCCCACCTTCTGATTTTCCCATTCAGATATTTTTGTTTCTTCATAGATTTTTGGGTTAAGCTTTTATAACTTTATGCATAAAGAATATGAGAATAGAATACAGGGATCCCTCTCTGGAGATCAATGTTTAGAACCCTGTAAGCAAATGTGAGGAAAAAGGGTGAATGAAAATGCAAAAAATTACCAAGAGTGAGCATGCAGGGTGTAGATGATCAGGGAGAAAGTCAAAGAAACATAATTGTTCAGGAAATTGAGATAGTGATGATTTAACAGAGTGCACAGAAAAGGAAAATAAAGTGTTGTGTTTCTCTAACAACAGCATCATTTCTATTCAGTAAGTAAATTCCTCAAGGCTTCTAAATACATTACAGTCCACTCTAAATGTTGGGCAAGCCAGTTACTGCCATTGATCACCACTGACTTTGAGAACGTCCTTCAGTTGCCTCAGAAAGCGATTTGAAACATGTGCCACTTCTTGGTTCCCTTGTGTTTCTTTAAGCTGCTAGTGAACATCAATAATATGAATTCCATTTTAATTTTTCTGTAAGGGAGCTTATTTATAGGGCAATTTTGAGTGCTGTGTCTTGTCTCTATGAAATGATTGCCAACTCAGGCAGCCGTTAAACTTTACAGCCTAGCCCTTTCTTCAAGGTGCACTATGGATATTACTTTCAAAAGTAATTTGTAATATGAAGTGAAAAATGTATGTTAACTCTTAGCAAACATCCAGCTTAAACAAAGAAATTTTAGCCATTTTTATTGATGCTGTGTTTGGGTAAAATAGCAAAATGCAGTGTTAAAGCTTGTTTTTTATTGACTTTATAAATTAATGATTCCCCCAGTAGCATGGGAACATTACCTTACAGATTTAATTGAAGGAAATGATCATTTTATTTCATTTCAGCTTTCC
Source organism: Alexandromys fortis (assembly GCF_014885135.2). Classification (NCBI taxonomy): domain Eukaryota; kingdom Metazoa; phylum Chordata; class Mammalia; order Rodentia; family Cricetidae; genus Alexandromys; species Alexandromys fortis. The sequence continues at coordinate 9,250,109 of NW_026067914.1, read as the reverse complement.
TGCCATTGGTAACCCCCACCCACACACTGTGATAAATTACAGATGCTGTCACAGTTTTATGAGCTTCTTGGGCAAATATATATATATATATATATATATATATATATATATCCACTCAGCAGCCATTCTCCAAACTCCTACACAAAATTAAATAATGAGATTCCCAAGATATAACCTAGTTAGTAAAAGGTTCTATTCAGAGTGGAACCTGATCTTTCAAAGTTCACATCTGTTCATCGAAAAGCTGCAGGGAATATTTTGCTGTACTGAAATATCTCTAAACCACAGACTCATTTCCTCACGGCTGCCAAGCTCTATCTTTACCCATTCCTCCTTGGTACTATTGCAATCTGTGAATGATAGGAATATGGCATTCAGTTTGATTGACAGAAGGAATCCATGCTGGCCCACGGCTAAATGCAGAAATGAAGTATTCCATTATTGCGACTGAAAAGAATGTTTCATCAGTAATCCACTTTCATCTGACTCGTTAAGACATTTCCTTGATCTCTATTTTATGACTTTATTTTTTTTAATTATAAACTTTTTTATTAAAAATGTCCACCTCCTCCCATCCTCTGATTTCCCTCCCACTCCCCCACTCCTCCTCCCCCACCCTCCCCAGTCCTAAAAGAGTCAGGGTGCCCTGCCCTGTGGGAAGTCCAAGGCCCTCCCCACCTCCATCCAGGTCTAGGAAGGTGTGCATCCAAACAGGCTAGGCTCCCAAAGAGCCAGTACATGCAGTAGAATCAAGACCTGGTGTCATTATGATTGGCTTCTCAGTCTGCCCTCATTGTCAACCATATTCAGAGTCCGGTCTGATCACAAGCTTGTTCTGTCCCAGTCCAGCTGACCTTGGTGAGCTCCCATTAGATCAGCCCCACCATCTCAGTGGGTGGGTGCACCCCTCGTGGTCCTGACTTCCTTGCTCATGTTTTCCCTCCTTCTGCTCTTCATCTGGGCCTTGGGAGCTCAGTCCAGTGCTCCAGTGTGGGTCCCTGTCTCTGTCTTCATCCATCACCAGATGAAGGTTCTACGGTGATATGCAAGATATTCATCAGTGTGGCTATGAGAGAAGCAGTTCAGGCACCCTCTCCTCTGCTGCCCAAGGGAAAATAACAAATCCAACAAATTCTTAATATATTTTATGACATACAAAGACCCTTTCCAGAGAATGCTGTATTGTTTTAATTAACTGATGCAATGTTCATTAGTATATATCAAATATAATTATTAGTGGTTTTCTATATGATATACATGCAGACATGGACTTCCATATTGTCCATTTTGAGATTTTGAATTTCAAGAAAGAGTACAAAATTTACTTTATATTGTAGTATTTAAAATATGACTAAATTGTGACATAACATTCTAATTGCTTCTGGACTAAAGGCCTCATTTTTTTTTTCAGCCACTTCCCATATAACTTTAGTTTCATCTTTAAATATTTGCATTCTTCGAGGCATAGTATCTAAAGTACTTATTCCAAAACACATTGTCTAGATATTGGGAGAATGCCCCATACAAAGCTATGGAATTTTGCAGAATGCTATCAGCAAAAGTTTACGCAAAGTAAGACAAAAACGAAATTTCTCCTTTGAAAATTTAAGGTCAAATTGGCCAAAAGAGTATCAGAATCTGCAAGTGTTTTCCACTACTTACTTCTAAAATACCTAATAATTTTTGAATTTTGTTAATATGTTGGATCCCAGTTGACAAATAATATTATTTACTGTAATGAATTTATTCCAAGTTAACACATTGGGGCAATAATTATTTTCTTTATCTTTTTATTTACTTAGTACATTATATGCAGAGTAATTTATTTTTATAAAGCAGACAAATGGAGTGCACATAAAAGAAACCCATAAAAGTAAATGTAAATGTGTTTTAGAGCATATAAAATTGAAATAAGTTAAATATTTATATTATTTGTATATAATAAAATATTTAAGGTATTTTAAGCAAAACCCATTGTGTGGTAATTACTCCAAAGTAATATTTCCCTACTGATTATATCCTCCTTTTTTATAATTTTAATTTAATGTTTTCTAAGATCATTTGACTTGGTACACTTAAATTCTCTTTTCTTTATTTAATTTTTAAATACAAATTTTAAAAATTGATTTACATCATGTCTCCTTCTCTCTTTCCTCTCTCTAGCTCCTCCTAACTACATTGTCTCATTCCATTCTATGTTTCCCAAACTCTCAAGGTTATACTCTGTTTTCTTTGGCTATTACATGAATGTACATGCATGCATAAGCACACACACACACATACACACACACATACACACACATACACACATACACACACATACACACACATACACACACACATACACACACATACACACACACATACACACACACATACACACATACACACATACACACACATACATTCTGATTACCCCACTTATTGGTGTTTTTTGTATAGTTCATTTTTCATCATATATGAAAATAATATGTTTAATTAACATGGTGAGTTAATGATATGGAGAATTTTATACAACTTTTGTAAATTTATAAAATGTTTATCAAATGGTAAGGTTTATGTTATTTTTTGAATGGTATTCTTAACTCCTATTTTCCCATGAATAAAAAAAATTATCAACTAGGCAAAATTATTATTTGTGGAACTTTCAGAATGTTCTAACATTTTAGATGTAATAGATTTCTTTGTCACTATAACATAGACTTTATGCTTACACTCTTAACCATGGTGCTTTTAAATTAATGCATACATTTAAAAAAGTATTATAGAAATATTGTCTACATTCATAACCATCAGAGAAAAAAACATGTAGAATAGTCACTGGAAAAAAATTCTTTGTGATTATGATAACATGCTGTGGATTTAAATTAGGATCATGTGCTCAATAAATCATCTGTAATGTTAGGTTACTCTTTTGTCACAATATATGTTCTATTAAATTTAAACTTTTTAAGCAATAGTAGACAAAATGCTAATCATAGGGTAAAGGACTAATTGTATCTGGAGGACACTGACTGAGGGACAGGAAATGAATTCTAACAGGTTACCTGTAGCATCTACATTTCAGTCAGCTTGCGGAGAGTTTATGACATGGACTCTTGCTGTATACCTTTGAGTGTGGTTCTCTATGTATGACAATAGTGTGAGCCACTATTCACTGTCAAGTGAAGGAACTTGCACATTTACAAATAAGAACACTTAAAAAAGATCCCAAAATGTATTAGTCAGTAAGGTGGTTCCCACAGAAGAATGGTTTCCAGGAATCTAAGTTCCTACATTCACGTCTAAAGCCAGGCATGCATTGCACACCTAACCTCACAGTACTGGGTGGGTGGACCTCTGGGTTCCACATGAATTGTATATGTGTGTGCCCATATACATATCTACATATACATATCTACAATATGGTTCTACATTTAACTATTAAAAATTCTTCAATAATAAAATTAAAGAATCAAGCTTTTATATATCTTATAATTATTTTTGTGAAAGTTAAATGCTGATTATTAAAATTGTGTTACTATTTTTAAATACATACACACATACACATATACATTATATACTATATATATATATATATATTTAGAGAGAGAATCAAGTGGTTAGAAATAGAAGCAAACATAGGACTTAATTGCATTTTGAAATACATGGAATTTTATAGGACTTAGAATACATTTAATGATTCACCTATAATCACCATAATAGAGTAAGTAGATCATCTCTTCTGCCACTTGATAATCTTGTTTTATTTGTCTATATGCGCAATCTAACTACCTGTCTTAGATTATACTTGTCTTCAGAGGTGTGACAAAAGCACTCTAAAAACAATGGATGAAAGGATTACTATGTGCACAATCACAGAGGCGTTTGTGATTAATATGTTTGTGCCTCTATGGTTCTCTGTTGAGAATTATGGTGGCGGGAGTAGGCAGCAGAGAAAATTACTTACATAATAGCATCTAAGAAAGAGAGAGAATGAGAGGTGCAAGGGGGCCAAGGAACTCTGCTTTTTCCAAGGTAAGACTTTAGTTTCTTCTTTATCATATGTACCATGCTCCCCACAAACACCATTCTGCTATGAATTACACATCTATTGATTAGAACTGTGCCCAATTTTCCAGTTATCAATGAAGCTCCAAGCTTTCAACATTACATTTAATGATACAGTATGCTATTTATATCTGTGGATATGTTTATATAAGCCAATAAATTGCAGAAGGGGATAGTTCTTCAACATATCAAGTCTCTTTAATACACAAATAAAGAACAGGAGGTTTTAACATCGAGAATGAAGGTCTACTGACCTTCAGGTTTTTAATTTGCCTTACTTACTTAGTAGGATATTAAATATTTTTATCTTTTATGCAGGAGAAACTTTTCCAATGTGAATCCATTCATTTACAGTGGTTAGGGTCTTATTCTCCAATGTAGCCAAGGACATAGCAGTTCAGACTTTCTTGATGGTTACTTGTCAAAGGAATGACACCCAAGTTTTTAGGATGCTGAGAACCAAGATATCTATAAAATCAGCAAATGATCTTACCTTCTGGGCTTAGTTGACAATCCACTTTTTAACTAATCAAGTGGTTGGAGAAAGAATTGCTCCCGTAGAGAACATGTCACAGGAACTTACTGGGTTGTGTATACTCACATACACAATACATATCTTTTTAAAATAATGATGATGAAATCACAGGGCACAGGAAAGCTATTGGTGATAATAAGAATGCTAAGTATCTATCAATTAATGGATATTCAACAGTTTTTATACTTCTTTCTTGGTAGCAGTGAGACCCCCAGATCCTGAATTTCTTGTAATCCCCTGATCTGAGTGCCTACAGCTGCTCTGAGCACGAGACCTTCAGGAGTTCCTGATGGCAGGAGAGTGGTTTCTGGTGGGTTTGGCTGGGGCGTGGCTATCTC
>NW_026067914.1:9240180-9244984 GCF_014885135.2 Alexandromys fortis | reverse complement strand
TTTTTTTTTTTTTTTTTTTTTTTTTTTTTTTTTTTTTTTTTCTTTCTATTTGGAGCTATAACAACTGGAGATGCACAAGCATAGGCAGGATTTGAATCAAGGTGAACTATGCAAAGCTACTAATTCTTTCATTTATCACACTTGGAGATCATCTCCTATTTATAAGTGATAGGCATAACATTTTGATAACCATACTTAGGATGGCAACCATTTATGTTGTTCCTTACAATGAACACTCCTAATGCATGATGGCTCTATTTTATACTCCTTGAATATTCTTGATCATAATTTGTACAAAATTAATGCCATATTAATTAATTCATAAAATGTAAGGAATATAGGTGACAATTTAAAATATAAATTATTCAGAAAACGGTTTATGGAGCTATTGAATATGAATTATCACATAAAACAGGGGAGAAAATAACAATCTGACTATCTACAGTATGGCATTAGTAGTACAGATAGGGTCATAGAGAAGTGGTGTCATTATCCTTTCATTGTATTCATGAAAGTGTCTTTAAACTTCAGTCAACATGGAATTTGACTTAATTAAAATGCCTTACATAGATTGGCTGGAATGACACACACTTGAATATATTAATTCATGATGTTTACAAATGTGCTTTATGATCATCAAGGTAGAAAAGTCAATATAATTAACTCTAAAGAGCAAAGATAAGGTAACTGAAACCAAAACAGGTTAATAAAAACAGTCAATTAAATTTAAAGGTGAATATATTTGTACTCTAGATTTTTTCATTTATCTCTTTCCACTGAAAGTGGGGGGGGTCTAAGGTCTCTTTTTATTATTTGCAATTGGCTCATATTCATATGTAAAGGCTATACATAGACAGTATAGACCAGGTACATAGTATTGCTTCATAATTGATCTAGAAATGTCAGCTATCACAAAGAGACATCTCCACAGTTACAGTGTATTAAACCGAGAAAAGAGATCAGAAAGAATGATCAGAAATCTGCATGAGTTTAGAGGAACACATTTAAGCTAAAACAAAAAGTTAACGTATTTCAAGCATGTGAATTCTTTAGACTTGGCATGAATGGAGTTTATCTGGAAAATTGTGTTGGTCCCTACTTGTAATTTATGTTATCATGTCTTGTTTTTATGTAGACTCACAGCATTCTTAAACAAAATTTGGGATTAATGTCTGTAATGAATTTCTCTGTGGTGCTGATTCTGTCCATGTAATGTCACCATAAAACTCTTGAAATGCGAAGTACAAAGCAAAAATCTATTTCAAAAACATTACAGTGGAAATATTACTCTCTAAAAAGGCAGACTACATGTACAATTAAGAATTTGGGGAAAAGAAAATGTATGCTAATGGTTGATATGGAAACAGCCTAGTATATTCACTATGAAAATAGTTCATAGTTCCTCAAAACATAAAGAACTATTGAAGGAGTGACTAACGAAATACCTAAGGATATATACAAATGAATTGCTAAGTCTAATAGATATACAGAAATATGTTTATTATAACAGTATTTGCAAAGACCATATAATATACCTCTCCTCTTTTCTTTTTTTTTTTGTGCCTGTTTGCTTAAGCATTTTATTGCAACGACAAAGCAATATCATGGAAAAATATTTATAACTAACATATAAGACATTTCACTTCATTCATGATACATAGGTCATGACAAAGCGAACCATGTATGTCAGGGAGACAGACAGAGAGAATACTCAGATTGGCAAGTTTCTTCCCTCTCAATTCTTTCACACACCCAATTTTAAATGCTACTTTTGTCTAGTATATACTACTCCTCTCTGAAAAACCATTCACAAAAAAAGGTTCACTGGACCAATCTCCTAGGCATTTCTCAATGCCTAATGAAGTCGAAATTAATATTTATCATGCCCATGAACAAGAAACAGGAAGGACCTAAATATCCTGGTATCACATTTTCACTCAATATCATAGAAGTCTGTGGTAGACTAGCAGTAATGAAAGAAAGAGAAGTAGTCTCTCAGTTTTTATATTATATATGAGTAATATGTTTATAAAACACTTCTTTATTGATGTACATTTGCAAAACTTCTAATTCTTTATAATATTTCAATGTTAAAAATTTGAAATTAAGTTTATTTAAATTGTTTAATTAAAAATAAAATTTTCAGTGTCACTTTGGCAAGCCTGGTGTGAGAAATTGTTATTCCTTCACTGGCCATGGTACTATCCAAATATTTCAATACTTTTGAGAGTTTGATTGTCACTGATAGTTCTTATTATTGCATCTACTAGATTTCAAATACTCAAGTTGCAGTTGTTTGAGAACATTTACAAACATTAAAATTTCAGAAAATATTCTGGTTCTACTCTTCCATAAAAAGAAAAATCATATTAACTAGGTGCCTATGTAATATTTTGATTTACTTTCACCATTTGAATTTAGTGTGCAAATCACTTCACCTAAATACTTGCTGTTTTGTTGATGGCATGAACATTTGAGATAAACTCTACTAGATGCTTTGGACTATACAATTATCATGTATGGACTCATGATAAATGAGCGAAATACACTCCATTATAAGAAAAAAAAAAGAAAATAGTGGAATATTCTTTTAACAAAGTTTTCCATTTTCCTAATGTTTTGTTTTCTTGTTTGTTTTTTCTTTTTCCATTTTTATCAATTCTCTGGAATTCACATCATGCATCCTAATACCACCCATCTTTCAGTATCTCCTTATCCATCCCTCATTTTTAAAGTGTTTCCTGATGGAAAACTGAAAAAGAATAAAAATGAGAGAAAAATAATCAATAAAATTTTGAAAAGAAAAGAAAAACATTTTGATCTTCTGCCTTTTCTATCTCAACATTGCCTCTTCCTTCATCTAAGTGGCACTGGGAGCTCCTGTGTATCATGCAGGGCCTCCATTTTTCCAACCATTTTTACTTGCAAATTTTCATTTTGTAATGAAGGGTTGGTCAGTTTGAGCATGAGACTCTTAATCTCAGGGTCATAGGTTCAAAACCTACATTGGGCACCACTAGTAAACAAACACTGCACTTTTGTTTGCTGGCTGTGCAAACCCAAATAATCACACAGATACTCTATTAGTTGCAACACTGTTTGGCTGATGCTTCGGGCTTATTGGTTAGAAACTAGCTCTTACATCTGAACCCATTTCTATTAGTCTATGTATTGCAACGTGGCTCCTACCTCCTACGTGTCTTGTTTCCTCCATGGCTGGCTGGCATCTGCTTGACTCTGCCTACTCTCTCTACATATCACTGCTTGGATGTCCATCTTGGCTTTGCTCTGCTACTCATTAGCTGAAACAGCTTTATTTATCAACCAATCACAGCAGCACCTATACAGAAGTACATCCCATATCATCTTGGTACACTGTTAATTCTGAACCCCCACCAATATTTCTCTTCTACATCCTGCTGTTGGCCTGAGTCCCGAAGATTCTCTAATTATGGTTCCACAGATTCAGTACCTTTATGCACTCCAGAAGATCATAACTATGGTAGGTGTTGTGGTGCACAAACTCCAAACCCTGATTGTGTGTATGGGTAACAGCTGAGCTGGTCAATCTGCTCCTCTCAGGTGGAGGGGGGTGATCCAGCTCTTCTAGGCTTTATAGCATACAGGTTAACAGTTGAGTAAACAATTGATGAGTCCTCTCTTATAGCACCCTCAGGCATTTTGAAGATTCAATTTAGATACATAATATGGACCAATTATTCCTCTCCTTTTTCTCATAAGATAAAAAACAAAACTAATTCACTGCCAGGAGTGGGTTATTTGAGTTGTTAATCATTCAGATGCTATAGACACTGTCAAAATAATACACATTATTGCTCTAGGTAGTCTCCATAACTTGATAGTACGAAATTGCTGAAGACACCTGTTTCTGAAATAGACACAACCAAAGCTCTTCTAGATCTTCAAAGCCTATCTTAAAACTTTAAAGACATCACATACAACAGCCATGTAAAGTATCTTACCTGAAGTAAACAGGCCAAAGGATATGTCTTTTCTTTAAAGTTATTTTTATTTTTACCTCTGAGCAATGCTTTATACATTTTTAATCAAAATGTAAGCAGGAAAATTAGTAGAAAATATGATGGGATAAAAGCTATCAAGAGAAAAATAGTGTTGCAAAATACTGTGAGTTTTATAATTATAGTGAAACCAGTAGTTATGATTTGTTTAAATCTGTTATTTTAATTTAATTAAAAAACCAGAAGGATTAGCAAGATATAGTCCCAGAAATCTAAGACATTTTGAGAAGGATATAAAACATAAAAAGTAGCTTAAATATATTCTATAAAATAACTAGCCTGCATTATGATTATGAATAATGTTGCTCTAAGCAATTTCTTTGAACATTTTCATTTAAAAATAAATTTGCACTATTAACCTTGAGAAGAGGATTAATTTTAAATTAATATTTTATAATCATTATACATTTAACTAAAACTTTAATTAGATAGGCTCTATTAGTTCATAGCCAAAGGATTTAGGAACAGCTCTCAAATATTACACATTTTTCATATACAATGTTTTGAATAAAAGCTACTTCTGGAGTAGGTAAGTTTTACTACGCTTATTTTTAAAATGCATGGGATAAAACCGGACTCACTGATCACGGCGAACAATGAGGACTGATGAGAAGCCAAGGTCAATGACAAGGGGTTTTGATCCTACTTCATGTTCTTGCTTGGTGGGAGCCTAGCCAGTTTGGACGTTCACCTTCCTAGACATGGACGGAGGGGGGAGGACCTTGGACTTTCCACAGGGCAGGGAACCATGACTGCTCTTTGGA
>NW_026067914.1:9150906-9240146 GCF_014885135.2 Alexandromys fortis | reverse complement strand
GAGGGAAATGGGAGGCTGGGAGGAGGCGGAAACTTTTTTTTCTTATTCTCAATAAAAAAAATTAAAAAAAATTAAAAAAAAATTTTTTAAATGCAGTCTTTGTTTTAAAAAGGATAAAAATAGCAATTTATTGCTGAGAAGAAAATTATACAGGAATGGTGACCCATTAAAATGTTTAGATAAGATTCCAATAATTCATCTACTTATTTTCTTAAAGCCTGTTATTCTACAAGATCAGCAAGGAGGTAAAGTATAACCATTGCCTTGCTACCACAGATTTTGAATAAATGTGTAAGGAAAGAACTCATGATATTTTTCAAGATAGTTTTAGAAAATTCGGATAAAACACATACACACAGATAAATAAGTAGATTATAGGCAGATAATTAATAGATGAAATATAGATAAAATAGCAGTCATGCTGCCTAATGATAGGGAACCAAAATGCTAAAGTTCTGGTGAGCTGATCAGTAGTAATTTATTTTGATTTTATTTAACTTTTGTAAAATATATGTTGATCTTATTCTTTCTGCTCCTCAACTACTCCCAGACTTTCTCCAAATACCTAACCATCAACATTTATGATTTTCTTTCTATCCTTCTCAATTGCAACCCAGAAAAATAAGCTATAATAAAAATAATTTAAAAATAGACAAAAAATTAACAAAAGAAAAATAAAGGAAAAAAAAAACGTAGAATCCATTTTCTGTTAGTGACTTTCTCTTTGGATGAGTCCTGCCCTGAAATGGAGTTCATATACATGGTATCACTCCTTTGGGAAAAAAAAAAAGTATTTTACATTTCCTACAAGGTATCAGGTGCAAATAGCTCCTTGGAGAGGTAGGCCATTTTGGTTTTATTTTCCATACTCCATGTTAAGTTTTTGTCAGGTATGAATTTATAAAGGTCATCTTTGTGCTGTTACAGATGCTGTGAGCTCATATGTATATAAGTCCTGGTAGGAGTGGAAGCTTTTTCCTGGAGTCATCCATAACCTCTGACTCATACAGTCTTCCTACACTTTCTTCTGTGTAGCTTTCTGAGCCTTGAAGGGAGGGGTTTAATAAAAACATACTATTTTGCACTGGCTGCTCTAATGTTTCTTATTTTTTTCATATTTCCAATGTTTGCTTCTCTGTTGATTACTGTCTACCTTAAGAAGGAGCTTTACTTATAGGGAGTGAGCAAAGCTGTAGTCCATGTGTATAGCAATATATTTAGGAACCATTTTATTATTGTATTTCTTTAGCAGAATAACAGAAGTCAGCTTTCCCTGAGGGCTCCTTACCTAACTATTCTCAGATTCTTAATGACCTTTCAGCAGTGGCAGGTATGGGAGTCATCTCACGCGGAGGAGTATAAATTAAATTTAGAAAGTAGTTGTATACTTCTGTAACCTATTTGACACTGTTATACCCATGTATCACAAAGGTGGAATAATTCCCAGGGTTTCAGTGTGATATCAAAGACTACTTGTCTCCTCTGGTAGTATGTTTGTCTGTAAGGGTCAGGTTTCCAGTTGAGCAACTGCTTTATTACTTCATGTTTGGTGACATAAGTGCATTGTGACTTTCGAAATGAGGGCTTATTATTAAGATGTAGAGGGTAACCAATAACCTTAAAAATACTCTGCTACTTTTTGAGCGGTTACTTGGGACCCCCTTTTCACAATGACTCGAGTTATAACTCATGCCCCTTCCTAGAGGTTTGTTCAATGGCATAAGATGTCCGTCCAGTCAAGCCTTTTTTTCCTATTATATGGTGATAACATTTAAATGTTTTACACACACACACACACACACACGGAAGTTTTTAAATCCAGTAAGTTATTATATAAAACACAGATTAAAAAAAAATCTTTAGTGCTATTTGTAGCTCACCATTTTCCCCTCTTTGCCTGTTCCTCCAAGCTTTTTACCCTCTCATCTTTCTATTCTAATTTTCTACCTATGTTTTTATAAAATATTTCCCATTATTTTGAGACCCAATCCTCCTTCATTGTACCTTCTAACTACCAGAGAAAATTTACAGCAAGCTCACACACAAAATCATCCTGAGGAGAGTGAAAAAGTAAGACATTTCAGTTAATACAAAGAACAAGACAAGGTTATCCACTTGTTCCATCCCTATAGTATAGTTTGTATCTTAGAGCAATTTGATCACTAAAAAGAGTTCAGTGCTTTTAGTTGTACCAGTAAGAATGTCCAAGATAAATAAAATATATGACAGTACATGATGACAAGGATGTGGGGTAAGCAAAACACTCATCTATAACTATTAGGAGTGTAAAGTTGTACAGTGATGTGGAAGGTTCCTCTAATAGCTGAAAACCAATTTACCACTATATCCAGCTCTTAGTCATTTACTGAAAGAATCCTACATCCCACCAGTACGATAGAGCTCACACATGTTCATTGATGCTCTATTAATAATATTAAGAAACAGGAAACAGCAAATTTGCCTAATAGTTAGAAAATGAATAATGAACATATGGTACATTTATACAACAAAATATTAACTAATATGAAATTATGTAAGATGAAGCCTACAGGTCAACTAATGATGCAAGGAGCAATTTTACTTAGTAAGGTAACTAAGACCCCAAAACACAAATATTGCTTGTTTTTATTAATGTGGATATTAGTTTTTTGCTCTCCTCTCTCTCTCTCTCTCTCTCTCTCTCTCTCTCTCTCTCTCTCTCTCTCTCTCTCTCTCACACACACACACACACACACACACACACACACACACACACACACAGTCTATCTATCTATATATCATAACCAAAGAAATTATAAATTTAATGCTTCAATAAGGCATTTTGCTTTCCATATTACTTATAAGTCTCATTAAAACATTAGAAATCTGAATATATTCTTGTAAAATGACAATTTTATTGGATTTGAAGGCATATATAATTACAAAGAGAAAGTCCAAAACATTAAAATGCAAAATATTTATTGTTGGAAATGTTCAATAATTAATCAGTTTATAGATTTCCCAAGAGCAAAACCAGTATTAGAGGAAAGCAATTAGTTTGGATTTGATTGGTAAATATCTAAACAAGCATGATTTGGTTTGTATTCATGCACATAAATATGCATGTATTGAAAAACATATCTGAGGTTAAACTATATAAATACGAAAAAATTGAAAAAATTACTCCTTATACATAAATGTTGTATAAAATATAGAAATAAAATCATAAATTATATAAATATGCAAGATATATGTAAAATATTTCAATTTTTTAAGACTTTTCATAAGATAACGAACTATTTTCCTTATTATAAGCTTGAATCCCTTCATATATGATAATCCAAGGCATAAAATACTCAATAATACTGAAAACATTAAATTTTAGCTTGATACATATGTATATAAGTATGTGTATACATATTTAGTTACATATGCTTGTATATGTAAACACAAATACAATGGTATATATGTATATACGAAATGTTCGAGAAAGTTTTCTCATATGACATACCACATTGCTAATTTCATAGGCAGAATAGAACCACATTCCTAGTTGTTAGTTAAAAAAGTTTATTGATCTAAACAATGAGGCCTTTGTCTCTTCCTGAGTTGGTGATACATCTCTATAGTCTCAGAGATGGGCTGGCAGTAGGGCAGAGCCTAAGGTTCTTTTAGAGAATATCAAGAGTTTAAGGACTCTCTGCACTCCACAGAAGCATGTCATATTTTTTATAATAGTATTTTAAAGTAAAGACCTGCTCTCACTGAATCTCAAGAAAAAGAAGAACTGCATCTTTTTCAGGATTTGCACAGACAAGATGGTTTCTGAGAATCCATCCTTGAAATATTCACATTATATTCAGAAGACAGTGGGTTTTTTTTCTTGTTTCTTGTTTCTGGAAAATGAACAAATTCATTTACAGACACTTCACAGAATAAGAAACTAAAATGGTCATTAAACAGAAAGAAAGGTTCAACATGGTGATTCATTATTGTTGGTCACAGAAAAGAAAATGAAGATGATAATATCACTTTGTAGTTTTGATTTGGTAAAGATTTACAAGCCCAGTAACATGAAATATTCTAGAGGGATAGAGGTCTACTGTATGTTTGTTTGGGGTCAAAATACAAATTGATGTCATCATTTTAGAAGCCATTAAGCACCTTTGGAAAAGTGGCTTCTCATATGTCTTATGAGTCAGAAATTCTGGTCTAGGTATCAAATAACTCTTATTTTGTACAACAAAACGTCATGTAAGAACAAAGGGAGTTTATGGGGAGTTGAAGAGAGAAAAAGAAAGGTGGAAAGATGTATTAGAGTTTCAATATAAAAATACATATTATTGCTTTTAAATGTTCTGTTTCTATTTTTACTTTTTCCAATTGTATGTATATATATATGTAATAATTTAATTTTATATTCAAACCCCAGTTCTTCCTCTCACCCCTTACCTTACCCCAAGCCTAACCCTCATATACTCCTCTCTGAGAATACTTTCTCCAATGGGGAATCAACAAAGCTTATCACTGTTCTGAATTTACAAGATGTCATTCAGGGAACTATATACTGTTAACTACTTGGCTTGACAATACCATAAAATATATTTTTTCTAACTTTAGCACTTTTGTGAGAAATATTTATACATCCCTAGTGCAGTCAAATACTAATTAGGTTGAAGTAATTCTTTTTGTTTAGTCTCTTAAATCTTAGTTTGCATTATTCAATCGCTTACATAATGTTATTAAATTAATGATGATTTTAGAGAGCTGTAAAATCAATGTATAGATTTTACCACCACTCAACTGCTGTATGCTGAGTAATATCTCCTCACTGCAAGAAAATAAACTTGTTGTGCTTGTTTGTGACTAATCATCCTTATTGGCCTCCGTTGTACCATTAACACATTCTAAATTTTACAACTACTTCATCTATGATTTTTAAATTCTGTAGACTTTTTTCTATAGCCCAGTATTTTCACAGTCCCTGAGCCTCAAAACTATTCATTCTTTAATCTTTAATACCAGTTACTTGTAGCATCTTAGTCCTTACATCTGATAATATGAGACATACACATAACAAAATTACCCAGTTATCAAATATTTAAGTGGGTAAAGTACTCCCCACACAATATGATGACCTGAGTTGAATCCATAGGTCACACATGAAGTTGGATGGAGAGGACCTACACCAAAGATTTGTCCACTGACCTCCACATTTATGTCATGGCATGCATATTCTCCTCACCCCATGTATCATACACACAATAATAGCAAATAACATATTTACATTATGGTGAATTTATCTGTTGGTATTATTGGTCACTGACTATTGAAACTAATGTCAACATGTTATAGTTATGATTTCCAAATCCAACATTTTTATAAATGTTGAGTCAAAATATACTCTGCAAGAAAAATGAATATAAAGTTAAGTGTGGAATCTCTGGGTTGTAGAATATAACAAATAGGAGGGAGGAGAATTAAAAGAAGAGAAATGAAGAGGCTGTGAGTGATAAAGATATGTACTGGTAGATACATATGAAAATGAGGCAATAACATATCCTATTTGTGTGTTAACTAAAAAATATAAATGAACTATATCTGTGTAGTTTTATCTGACAAGCTCTAATGCTTCACAAAAGAAATTGCATAATTTACTTTCAGGTATGTCTACAGATTCCAGCTAACGTAATATTGTTCTCTAAAACCCAAAAGTCTTAGCTTTCCAAATGTAACTGTCTATAAGAGTTGAACAAGGCACTCTGTAAATATCTTAGTATATGGGAGCAAATGAGTTTTACATGTTGTGTTAGTCACTGTCAAGCACGCTTCTGCAAACTGCTTAGCTTCAGCGGCTCAACAATAAGAGCTTTCATCAATCATATGCATAGCATTTCAGGGCCTCTGCATCTATACAGAAATTTTCTGTTTTATTATGTTTCTAGAATACAAATAGCTTAATGTGTTCCCAATCATGGTCCCTTTCATTGCTAGATGTCAGAATTGAATAGAATGTGAGATAGATTCTTATAGAAGTAGTATTTATTAATATCCTTTTTTTCTGGCATAGAATTATTGTCCAGTCTTAACTGGCTTAAGGGTAAATTAGCACTTGGTATGACTGGACATCACCTTAAAAATACATATATCTCTATTATGAAAAAGTATGCAGCATATGGGACTTTGGTAATATAAAATTTAATGTGATTTAGACACTCTAGATGATATGACTTCAATGATTACAAATCATTGAATTTATCATGCAGAACTATTTTTCTTTTTTCTTGGCAATTTTTGTATACTTTGTACAAAGCTGAATGTGGTAGTCAGATCTCTGACTCCTGATTCCCTAATGCGTTGTTTCCAGACACAGAAAGTAAGTTTTCCAATATATATTATTACAGTAACACTGTATATATATAATCAATCATTCACAACAACATAATTATATGGTACACGGATTTGTATGCATGCATAATGTCCAAACATAAAACAATTATATATGAGGCGTATTTTCAAAAACAAAGTAAAAGAGATATTTATAATTTTGATCACTTTTAATTAAAATGAGAAGAAAAACCTTATTTTACTAATTTAAACAAACAACTACACCACCAACAAAAAAGTATATTAAATTGCCTGTGGGAAAGAACTTTATTTTTTAGATTAAAGAAAGTGCCATGAAAATTGAAAATGGGAAGGGTTGTGTATACATACACTGCAACATATAGTAAAGAAAGCATTGCACATGCTATAAAAGGAAGCTTTATATCTTGTTATTTATGTCTCTTTAAGTCAGTTTCTTTTAACTTAATTCTGTGGTGTTGAAAATATCTTGATGAAGACTCATTTCTGTCAACAGGTTTATAATAAATTTTATTTTCATAAAACACATGAAACAATGTAAACTTTTGGAAGAAAATATAGTTAGCAAACAGAATTGAATGACTATTTAATAACAAAGAAAACTTTCTGTGTAGCTTAAAGTTTGTTTGTTTACATCCATGAATTTTATTTTATTCTTCTATTATCATTATGATTATTCCCGAAGTTGCCTTACCATTACATTGTGGGTAATTATTTCTGGTATTCAAGGAGTTTTATTATATTCTTCATGCAATCATCTAAATGATTTTCAAAAACCCTCGTTTGAGCTATATTGTCACACGATATGAAACTCTTTTTCAGATAAGAGAACCATAAATTCCTTTGGGACTTATAGGCCTTTGGGTAATTATCAGGTAATTCAATACCAGAATAGGAGCTCTGAAGACAGTCTCTCTCCTCTAGTGGCGTAAGTCACATGACAAAAGACTGAATGCTTTCAAAAGCAAGCATTCAGGTTCTATTAAGTGTAGAAAGTATTAACCTAACATTCTTTTCTTTTCTTAATGACTCTTATTTTTAGAGACATTTTAGGTATTTCGCAGTTTTATTTTTCCTCATTCTTTGAATGTATCCTCTGAAATTTATTTATTGTTCGTTTTTTTTTTTCACCTGCACTTAGTTTCTGAAACAGGATTCTGCTGTTTCAAAACAGCAACAAGACAGGCATCAAATCTCCAGCTATTCTCCTGCTTCATGCTGTATAATTTTGTAGTCACAGGCAAGTTCCTCACTGCCTTACTCATTATTCTTATTTTGATAAAATATTGTTGTTATGTAAGCTATGGATTGCTTTCATAGCGTGTGCCTTACATTTTGAGCAATTTCAGAGTGTCAATGCTTTAAATTTTTGGGTCATAAACATGTTAAGTGTATCTAAGATGCAGAAACAAATGATGATTATTCCATTTGGGTTACTCAGCAGGGTGAGTGACATTGTAAAATATGTAACTTCTAATTTGGTAAAATGTTATCGCTGATATGTTGCTGGCAGCAACGGAGGTAAAAGCAATTAGAGATTGCTAAAACACCTTCAAGATAATTTCTCTAATTTATTCCAAAAGAGCAAGAAATACACTTAGTATTGCTTTTCTCTTACTTTAGAAATTTTTTTTTTTTTATACCGAGTAGCGTACTAAAAATGCCTAGTAATGCAAGATTGCTGTGTGAGTTAGAAGCCAATTTTCTCATGTGGAATAATTGTCTTGTCTAGTTTAGGAACTGGCAAAGGGTACTCTCTAAAATATGTAACACAGCCAGAATTCTCAGATATATTAAAGTTTTGTAATTTTCTAAGCAGTCAAAGAAGAAAGGGAATTTTACCTTCTCTGCTTAGAAGGCTTGTCTTCAAATGTATCAAAATCACTGTATGCTGACTCCCTCTGAGAGACGAACAGGAATTAGATTGAGAATGTGGAAGCCGGTGTACCCATGGGACCTCATTGCCATGTTACCTCCCTGCTACAGATAACGCAGTTTGCTTTATACTGTTTTCCTTTACATTTTCTGCCAGGTATCCCTGATTGATTTCAACTCAAATTTTATATTATAATATGCTCACTGACATCCTCCCATGAATTACTTATGCGAGTTTTCTGGTATTTCCATAACTCAAAAGACCTGAAGCAAAAGAATGAAGAAGTTTGGATCAAAGAAAGAGATTTTTTTAGATGTTTTACAGACTTTCTCAAATTGCTGCAATATGTTGCTATTGATTTATCTTTTATTCTCCATTATAGAAGTCACATTCCATTATTATCATGTAACAGTCCTGTAAATGTGACTCATTTGCTAAGTGACATCCTTCATTATTATAATCAGCCCTTCACATGAATATAACGTTTTTAATATTAGTTTCATTTTGTAAAGTTTTTTGTTGTTTATTTGGGTTTTTGCATTTGTATGTGTGAAATCTGTTCATAGTTTCTGTACTAGGATTAATAGATAATTATATTTATTTTTTCTGCATTGGGAATAGGATGTTTATATGGATATATTCTTTGCTGTTACTGAGTTTTCATATCAATTTGAATCTTAGTAACAAGTGAGGGGTTTTCATCATTGCGTGACAGTTCATTCTACAAAGAGTTTCTGTTTTACCAAAATAAAATGAGATTTTAAAACAAAATATAAGGGGAAACTAGAAACTGGAACAGTATTTTCCCTCTCCTAGGCACCTAGTGGGATGGATAATATTATCAATTTGGATGAGTCTAGAATCATCTGAGAGCCAAGTTTCTTAGCACCCCTGTGAGACACCATCTAGAATCAGCCCCTCGACGTGCTAGTGTGGTATCTTCTAGAATCCTGTAATTGAGGTATTAAGGCATCATTTGATTGGCAGGGATTCTGAGCTGAATAAAAAAGAGAATGTATTAGGAGCACTAGCAGGATCACTTTTTGCTTCCATTATGTAGATTCGGCATGGCCAGCTGTTTCACACCCCTGCTACCATGACTCCTTCACTATAATCAACTTAATGTTCTTCAAATATAATCATAAATAAATATTTCATCACCTTGCTTCTTTCAGAGAGATATATTGTCAGAGCAATGAGACAAGTAGCTACCACATTGCCTCTGATAGGAAGAAAGTGTGTGTGTGTGTGTGTGTGTGTACCTTTTCTTATTCATAAGCAGGGAAACATTTTAATCCATTAATTTATAAGTAGTACTACAAACTAAGACTTATCTTGGAAGGAATAAACATGAGTAGAAAACAAAATTACCCAATCAAAAATGACTTTTCATAGCCTATGTACAATAAATTGTTATAAATTAATTGTTTTGAGGTACTGCAGTCATTGTGAGAAAATAGTTCATGGTGGCATAGGCCCCAAAATGATTTTAAAGAGAATTCCTTTGTCATCTGGTAGTGAGGATGGAACTTAGTCGTGCCCCATGAACACAAGGCAAGACCTCTATAATTAAATTATAATTGCATACAATACATATTCAACAATTACTTCTGGAAAAAAACCGAAATCATCTGAGAAATCTCAAGGTAAAGCACATAGTGACTAGCACGTTTCCATGACCATGAACTACATAAGGAAAGGTACTTCCACAAGGCAGGTGATTATCTAGTGTAAAGATCTGGGTTCAGTGGAATCACAGTAGCTCTTCATTGCTGTGATATTACATACAGAAGTTCAATGTCACAATTGTAGCTCATCACTGTTTGGCTGTGCCCCATACACATCCTAACAGACGGTGGATCATATAGCAAGGAAAGAATGAGAACAATCTTTAGGTTGAATCACTGGTTATCACAAAGCCCCACATATTAATTCTTCTGCATTCTTAAATAGCCATACTAAGACATCTTAAATTGTATGGATATTGGAAAGGACTGTTAAGATATTATCCAAGTAATAGCAACATGTTATGTGCACTTAGTGGAGTGAGGTAACAAAAATAGGCTATGATTGTTTATTCTCAGTTATCAACCCAATGAGATTTATAATAACCCAAAAGATGGCTTTTGAGCATTCCTTTGGGAAAATTCCATTGATCAGGTTAACTGAGCAGGAAACACCTGTTGTACAGAGGCCACTAGTTAGTTCCTGTCTGCTTAGCCCTGAAATAATCACAATGTAACTGTATTAATTAAATCACAGCTTGGCCCATTAGCTCTAGTTGGCTAACTCTTACATATTAATTTAACCCATTTCTATTAATCTGTGTATTGTCACATGGCTGTGGCTTACCAGCTAAAGATCATGCAAATCCAGCGAGGCTACATGGCTACTCTCTTGACTCCATCTCCTATTTCCAGCATTCAGTTAATTTTTTCCTGCCTAGCTAAGTTCTGACTTGCTATATGCCCAAAGAAGTTTCTTTATTCATTAATTGTATTCACACATCAAATACCTACCTACTATGGGTGGAACTTATTCAGGGGTTGAGATCCCAAAGTGCTTAATGAGAGAGTTAGCTAAAATCATCAGTATTTAATGTTTTCTGTTTTTTTTATGTACTTGATGCTTTGACATCCCTACTATGAGAGAGAGCACTATGTACTGTGACAAAATGAACCATTTATCTCTTAAAGTTGATTTTATCAAGATATTTTATTATAGCAGCTGGAGAACCAAAACCAAACCCAACAAAAATGACATAGACTATCTTATAATCATAAGCATGGTATAATGGTATAAAACAGTAGGACATCAGGAGAACACAAACAATTTAAACATGGAAACTCTGTTTCCATGGGCTCAGGGAAACTGAAACCACAAGCATGGTACTTGCATGGGTCACCACATCAGGACCTTTGAATATCTGTTATGGCTGATAATGTGGTGTTTTGTGGAACTCCTAATAGTGTGAGCTGGTATATCTCTGAAGCATTTGTCCACTCTTGGGTTATCTTGTGATGCCTTAGTATGACAGCTCTTAATTTGTCTTAGTATGTCTTTTCTGAGTGTGTGTGTGTTGTTTGGCTATAGTCTCTTTTCTGAAAAGGAGTCAAAGTGTACATGGATCTGGGCAGGAGGGACAGTGGAAGGGAACTTAGCAGAGTGGAGGGAAAAGATGTATTATATGATGAAAGAATCTATTTTCAATAAATAGGAAAAATGAAAGCAATGTACTAGTAAAAGTTCATCACTGTGTGTGTGCCAGTAATGATCACAGTAGTAAAGAGAAGCAGGAGAATATAATCAATCTTAAAACTATGGTCTTTTACATAGTGTTCATTGCTAGTCTCTCATGTACCTACATCAGTTTTTAATAACACGAAATTATGTTATCTTGTTATGGCTCAGAGTACATGTTAGATTCCTTGTGGGTAGCAGTTTTGGTTATAACAAAAAAGTTTCTCCCAAACTGGATAAACACCTTACCCTGTTTATAGTTTAAAAGTTAAATTCATAACAATGAAATTATTCTCATCTCTAATTTTATTTGGTCAGTGAAGTTAATTTGAAACATATAAAACCTTTATAATATACTTTATCTTTCATTTATAATAATTATTTCTAAATGAGAACAGAGTCAGTGTGTTCATTGAATTAACAGTATATTCAGTATAAAGACTATATTTGTTTTCTATGGAAACAGATTTCTGTTCAAAATGATGAAGATTTACTCAACAGCTACTATAGATTAGATTAAATTGTATGAAAGAAAAATGATTGATATATAACTCTCTTAAAGATTAGAGAGGAAATAAGTATATAGAATAAATGTTAGATTCTTCTGCACTAAAGTTTGAAATTTACAATTCCATCTGATATCTACTTACTTGAGTATACAGAAAATGGGAAACATAAATGTATTAATGTGAAAAAATGTAAATAAATCACATAACAATCATGAGAAATTAAGAAGAGCTACGTTGCATTTGAAGCTTACATAGAAGTAAAATGATGGAAAGTGGGTTAAATAGATGTTTGGGAAGTGAACAAAGCCATGTAATGTTGGTAGGTGAACCGTATAACAGCAAGGTTTACCTTGCAATGTTGACAGTTTCTCACAGATCGTAGGTACCTTTCAGAGTTTCTACATGGACTTGCACCAGACTCACAGTCTCTCCACCATATGCGAACCCTTTCTTAGGTGACATGAGGATTCTAGGTTGATAATCTTCAGACTCCATTCACTGTTTTCTAGTGAAAATTGATGCAAAATGTTATACTATAAGAAGATAACATTTTGGGGATACATCTGTGTCAGTAGAAGGCCATAATAATAGATTTTAATAATGAGCACAAACTCTGCAAAGAAAGCATAATTGAAATTTCTAGCATGTTTAGGACTCCCTCAAGATGCAATATTTAAGATGAATGCCAAAAGACCAAATATAATTTTGGAAATTTGTTGCCATGTTTTATAATATTAATTGTCATAACTTATGAAGAAACAACTTTCCATAACTACTTTCTCCTGAGAATTGCTCTAAACCAGCTGGCCAAGAAGCCCTAGAGACATGCCTGTCTCTTCTCTGCTGGCCCTGGAATTACAAGCATGTGCCGTCATGTCTGGCTTTTGATGTTTGTGGTGGGGATCTGAAATCAGGTCTTCATTCTTGCACAGCAAATACTTTACCCACTGAGCCGTCTCCACACCCCCAAATTTATTAGATCTTAACATTACTGAGGAACCTATCACATGTGGGGCTAGAGAAATGCTCAGGGTTAAGAGCACATCGTACTCTTGAAGAAGACCTGAGTTTGGTTCCTCTCATCCGTGTTGGTTGCCAACTACCTGTCTCCTTTGGACTTCACAGGTGTCTGGTTCATACATGCATACTGCCCCCATTCATATGCATATTATTAAAATACTTAAAAAGCGAATACTCCAAAGGGTATGATACCTGCAAGTATTAACAAAATGTTTTTAAACATAAATTGTATTTTTTACAAATAAAATTTCATAAAAAGGAAAAAATGAGGCTTCACCTTAAAATTCCATCAGAAAGAATAGTACTATGTTTTTACACTTATCGAGTGATGATGCTTTTAAATGTGGGAGTCAAGAGAATCTATCATGCTTTTCTAATGGAAATTTCCTTTAATTGGTACCTGTGATCTTATTAGAGTAGTTTGGATTCAACCTGCTAGATCTCTTATATAACAGAGTGTGTTTTTTCTTCTGTAACACTACATATGACTACACATGTCATTTTGTAGACTATTAATGGTTAAGAGGAAATATATTGAATGTGATAAGAACTCATTTGATTGCAATGTCAAGTATGATATAGAGACAATTCATCAGCTACAATTGTATTTTTAAAAGAATAAGACATGTTAATTGGCAAAGAATGATGTGAAATAAATCACTAATAAATTGAAACAATTTTTCTCTGTAAGGTCACAATATGCATTTGTATATATCTATCATAATTATTTAGCTTGATAATGACTTAAGTGATTTTTTCTTTGGTTTGTTTAAAAATATATATGTATTATATGAAGTGCTGGTGAATTTCTTAAATATATACCGTTAAACTTACTGTTAAAAGAACTCATTGACCTTTTTGTTGTATATTCTTGCAGATTTAAGATGCACAATCTAGAAAAATTAAATAAACAGGTCTTCATGCAATGAGAATGATGGCGGGGAAACGATAAGTGTGCAAAGGAGTGAAGTTCTGAGCAGCTCTATAATCATTCCTTCTAAGACAAGACACTTTTAAAAAAAAGGATGCGTGTGTTGTCTATACATGAATTATTTTTGGTGCATTACTCCAAGTCTCTCCTTTCCTTAAGAGTTTCTTTTTTCTGTTTTACATAAGATTATATTTTGTATTATCATCCTGACTTATTTTAGTGAACCTATGAAGTTTATGGAATGTAACAGATTAATACATATGGGGAGGAAGAGTGGAGAAGAAGAAGAGTAGCTAGGAGAACTTGAGGAAAAAGGATGGACAATATGAGGGAAGGACAGAGAGAGTTATCTTGATTGAGAGAGCCATTATGGGGCTAGCAAGAAACCTGGCACAAGAGAAATTCCCAGGAATCCACAAGGTGACTCCAACCAAGACCCTATGCAATTGAGGAGAGAATTTTTTTTTAAGATACTCAAATTAATGACTATTTTAAATGTTATCATAGAATCTTCATCCAGCAACTGATGTTACCGATGCAGAGATCCACACTGGGCTGACATCCAAATTATTCGCATCAGTATAGAATGTACGTGCTCCAGTTATTGGAGCATCACGTACAATTCTAGGAAGAATCCAAGAAGTTCTCTTTATGAGGTTAAGTCTACCACTTTTGGGATAGATGCTATTAATTTTTCCCAAAAAATTAGCACAAGCTCTTTGCCACGGTTCATTGTCTTCCCATAACTTTTTTATTTCTTCAGTAGTAAAAGGCACTATAATTTCTGCTGGGTCTATACCTGCTAGTTGACGAAGTCTCAGCTTACCTTTTATAATTAATTCAGAGACTTTTTCCACATAAGTTTTTAATTTTTTACTTGGTTTATTAGGTATAAATATCCACTCTAAAATAATATCTTCCCTCTGCATTAGAATCCCTGTAGGAGAAATTCTGGAAAGCAATATGACTAGGATGCAGCTAAGATTTGGGTTCACCCTATCCACATGTGCCTCCTGTAATTTTTTCTCAATCATTGTCAGTTCCTTTTCTGCTTCAGCTGTCAGTTTTCTTGGACTATCAAATTTTTATCACCATCTAAGGTTTTGTTTAAATGAACTATTAGATCAGGTGTTATCCCAACAGCTGGTCGTAGACTGGAAATGTCTCCTAACAATCTTTGGAAGTCATTAGGAGTCTTTAACCGGTCTCTCCTAATTTGTGCCTTGAAGAGAGAAAGGAGAGATTATATGAGTAAAGGGTTTAAGACCATGATGGGAATATTCACTGAAGCAGCTTACCTGAGATAACGGGAGCTCACTGACCCCAGCCTGAACCAGCATAGGACCAACTATGCAAACATAGGGCCAAACTGAATGTGGGTGCCAGCTGTATGGCTTGGACAGACTGTTGGGCCACTGGCAGTGAGACCGGTATTATCCCTAATGCTTGTACTGGCTTTTCGGAACCTATTCTCTCTGAAGTGATACCTTGCTTAGCATAGATATAGTTTGGCAGGCCTTGGTCCTACCTCAAAGCAATGTGCTAAACTTTAATGAATTCCCATGGGCAGTCTTACCCTCTCCGAGGAGTGGATAGGGGATGGAAGGGGAGCAGGTGAAAGGGAAGGAGTTGGAAATGGAATTGATTTGTTAAAAGAGAAAAGACTTTAAAAAAAAATAATTAGCTCATTAAAATTTTAAAAAATAAATGTGAAAATTTATTTTCCTAAATTAAAAGAAAAATAAGAAGAAAATCCTGACAAATTTAAAGTTAGGGTCCACACTGAGAAGGTCTTAACTCTCAAATCTTTTCTTCCCAGATTCTGTATGAAGTCTATGCCTCAATGAAGCATTATTTTCAATTATGTCTACAAATGAATACAGAGTTAAGCACTCTGGAGTCAGATGCCAAGAAAGATTTATGTTTTTTTTCTAACAGTTAATTCTTTTTGATTCACAAAGCTGACCTTTCTTAATTTATTTCTTGATTTTCATTTTCTGAAACATTAATTTAAAATGTTAAATCATATTTGAAGATTCATGAAAAAGGAGAAGATGGAAAATTAAAATGTAACAACTAAATGGTGGGGTTTTCAACAGTGTTAATTTTGGCTATAGGAAACAATGGCTTAGCTTCTAAAAAGGGATGTAAAATAACCTACAGACAGAAAATCATTAGCACATTCTGTATGCATATGTCTAATATCCATAATTTGTAAAAACAATATAAATTATTATAACAGTGTGAAATGATACTCAGTGATACATATGCAAAATAAAATAATTGCAAATCTAAGACAAAATAATACATCTTGACCTTTAGAAAGTTTTTTATGTAAAATACTTAGACTCCAATTTTAGTGTTTTTTCCATTCTTGTAACTTACACAGTGTTCAAAGTAGAACAGTTCTGTGATTCTGTTCCTATGATGTTATTGTGGAGAGTAACTTTCAAACCCACCTGTGCACTGTCACTGTCCACTGAGATTGTACACAGGCACAACGTGGCATTCCGTATCAGTAAAAGTAAAGAGAAAATATCCCGCAGGCCATGCTAGAATGCTGAATACAATTCAAGCACTTTGTGTATCCTATCTAGGAGCCCTATTCCCCCACTTCCTTTTCACAAGTTTACCATGACGCAGTCATTCGTGTTTTTTACGGTTTTTAATGCTATAATACTTCCTGATTTGACTGCAATGTCTATGGAAGGCTGAATTCCATTTGTATGTATTTGTACGAACACTGTTGTGAAACAATTATATAATAATGAAAATTTCATTTGAATATTGCACAAATATTTCAAAGGAGGCATGCTAAATCTCTGTTTACTGCATTCTATCATATATGTTTACATTTCTTAGTTGACTTAGTGCAAGATCTAAGATCTTCTTTACATAAAATTAGCAGCTACTACTGAGATTTTTGAGTATTATCATCTGTAATGTCACTATAATCCAGCAATGTAAATTT
The DNA here is from genome assembly GCF_014885135.2 of Alexandromys fortis. Lineage (NCBI taxonomy): Eukaryota > Metazoa > Chordata > Mammalia > Rodentia > Cricetidae > Alexandromys > Alexandromys fortis. The sequence continues at coordinate 9,223,254 of NW_026067914.1, read as the reverse complement.
GATAAGAATTATCCATCTATGTGTTTGTATCCTTACTTTTACTCTGCACTTCTATTAGCCAGTTATTATTTGCATTTACCTCTATTTCTGACTTGCTTTGCCATGTATTTATTATGTATAATCCCATTGATAATCTCTAACTTCATTTGATAGTCTTTCCTAGAATTCGATTACTAGAGACTAGCTCTCACTTGATTACCCTTTATTCTGAATATCAACTAACTTTTGTCAATTCGCTCTTTTGATTGCACAGTTTTACCATCATATAATATATAAATATCATTTTCTTCCTAATATTTAATATATTTGATATTTAAAAAAAATCCACATGTCTTCAGAAAGTGGACATAAATATAATTTACTTTTGATTTGTGCTAAATAAATGAACTCAGAATATATAATTTCTCTTGATATTTGACTGTTTCATCAAATGCTACATGCGTTCTGCTTTCTTTCTTTCTTATTTACAGATTTACTGTAAATTTCCGTAAACAGAAACACTAGATTTGTGCTTAGTATATTTTGATTTCTGTTGCTATTGATTCTTAAGATGCAAATGTACACTCTCATGACAAATTTTGTTAATGAACTATCAAAATACTTAAATTTGTATTATCACTTTACTTTTCATTACTTTTATTTTTTTCAAAATCTCTCCTTCAGTCATTTTGGGCTTGCTTGACAAACACTTGTAGTTATAAACTTACGTCTTGTGCCTATAGCTTCTAAGAAAGGTGAGCAGGGTGTGATGCTTTTTACACATCTTAGTGTATTTGTGGACACTAAAGAAAATGAGGACTCTGTTGATTTTACATAGTGTTTTATTTGGGATGTTTAAGTGCTTTATAATAATATTCTAGATAGAAGTCCAGTATATAAACCAGTAGTTTCCAACACTATCATATTTTTATTTGTTATTTCTTTCAAACCTATTTATAATTTTGGTTTACTATCAATTGTTGATCTTTATTTTTTCCTAAAGCACATATTATTGCATTTTTATGAATTTTAATGATACACTTTAACAAAAAAATAAACATTTTTACCTGATAAAGTGATTTTTTATTATGTTGTACTTAATTCTCAAACATTTTTTTCTTTGCGCTAAACTATAAATTAGCATACAAAGGTGGAAATTTCTATTATTTTAAATTAAAGTTTGTGTAAAATATTTTCAAGCCTTTTTAAAGAGTGTTCTTTGTCTTTGTGTTTGAAGGTTATCCTGTAGAAGGTTATGAATTAGTGACTCCTGGGTCCTTTAATTTATTGTCCTATGTAATTTATTGTGTATAAAATGTGTATTAAGTATAACTGTTGATACCATTGCCTTTATAAAGTGCGCAATGAGTGTCAGTTGAGCAGCTTCTTGGGTAGTCTGTGCTCAAGCTTTAATGTACAGTACAGACAGATAACGATGTTTTGAAATACTTTCCACATGAAGTATTTTCACTAAAGCCCACTGTAAGATTTTGAACTTTCTTCATTTTCATTCTAGAAGTGTAGAATAATATGCCAAATATATTTGTAGCTTTGCAAAGATAGTTGGCTCGATATATATATATATATATATATATATATATATATATATATGTGTGTGTGTGTGTGTGTGTGTGTGTGTGTGTATATATATCAAAACTCTTTGGATGCTCTGATATATGTATATATATATATATGTATATGTGTGTGTGTATATATATATATCATCTGTAGGCAATAGTATAATTATTTCAGCCATGCTCATTTTCCTACTTCCTTGTGATCAACTTTATTTCTCACTCTTAGACAATACAGCCTGCCAGTCAAGAGAACAGTGTTATGCACAGTGGACTGTGTCTTCCCACATTTACCACCCACATCTGTATGTTAACTAATTTGTATACTTATGGAATAGATCTTTCAAATAAGAAAATGAAGTAGAGGATATTATTCTGAAGTATCTATCCAAGAAAGCTGAATGTGAATGGATCATCATTTGCTTTATTCTTACCTGAATTACGTTCATGCAGCACAACCGCTGGCTATTACGCACATAAGGTACTATCGTAGGCTTTCAATGGAAAGCCTAACATATGGACAGACAGGTGTATGCTCTTTATAAAACAGTTTGAGGGCTTAGGGAACTACCATCCAGATTTCACCATCTTTTATTGTGTAATTTATCTTTAAAAACCTGAAATCTAGTAGAAAGGTAACATGTTAATTTCTGTTTGATGATGTGTAAATCTGGTTCCCCCCTTTTGTTTCTAACAGTTGTCCAAATGTGTGGTGAAGCATAAGCCACAAAATGAAATGTTTAATTTTTAAGATTTGTATTTTATCAAACAACACATGGCTCAGATATGAGCAGGCCTGAAATTTTTGTAGTCAAAATAAATTCAGGTACAAATGCCAAGAGATCCAGTTGGTAAAATTCTCAGAGCTTAGGTACAAATCCATACCACTTACCTACTGGAGGAGAAAAGGTCAATACTTTCTGATACAAAAAGTTCACATCCTGAAAGACTCCAGAAAACATCTGTTCATGGGAAACAACTGACCCTTGAGAATTGAAACATATCTTATATAAAGAATATGATATTATGACATTGAACACCACAGAAAATGTTTATACTCAAAATTAGAGATAGCAAAATTTGATGTAATTAAAAATTAAGCTATAGGAAAGCTTGATAGAACTAGAAATATTTTTAAGCCTACATTTTCATAAGGGCAAAGGGAGGGAGGACAAAGTGTATATTTTCATTTTATTTTGGGTGATCAGATTATACATATTCTACATCTCCCAGATGGGAAATCTGAAGTACAGGATGTACAAATATCAAAGTCACACAGATCCAAAAAGAACAGCACCCAAACCTCTTCAGAATCCTGTTCTATTGTGATCTACAGTGTTCCTACTGTGATCTACTGTTCCTCCTCAGTGTACTATATATTTCCGGAGCTTTTGCTCCTTTTTAAATTCCATATATTTGATAAGGGTATATAGAATATCTATAATGTACCAGAATTTTCTGAGACCTTTGTTATTACTTTTTTTAAAATTTTATCAATTTGTGTAGGTGAGAGTGCTTAAAAGATGAAAAATTTAGTTGTTTTAGTTTCTTGGCTAAGTTTCAGTTTTGCAGACGCATGTTTATGCAAGTAGTCACCCAAATTTATACATGTATACATGCAATGCGTATTCCAAAATATGATAAAATGCAAGGAAAAAAATCTTTACTGTTCACACCAAACATCAAAATGTTAAGTGAGAATTCTAGAACAGGGTCTTAATCTAAAAATTCAACAATTGATTTATATTATCATGTCATTATTTTCCATTTCTTTAAAATACGAGACTAGTTATATGTTCTGTTTTCCAATGAGGACAATGAAGCTATAAAACTGATTGTTCATACTTATGCAAATATGTTTCAAGCAGAAACAAAAATGTGAATGGCTCATTTATTCTGTAATAATAGGAACAACAATATCCTCTATTTTTCTCAAACAGAAAAAAAAATGAAAGCTCATTTCAATTGAATACTGTGGTCAATTATGTAGAAAGAACATGATTTAGAAAAATATAAAAATGGTTGAAAATTCGTATTTGTGTGTTATTACAATAAGAAATTAAAGCCAAGAATTCTTTCAATATATACACAAATATACACACACATATATATGCAAAAACAGAACAGTTTGCATTCCTTTAAAGAAAAGAAAAGCTAGATAGACAAGCAATGTCACAGCAATAAGTAAACATAAAAAGTCAACAGAAGATGTTTGATTTCTATTATGATGCTTGTCATGATTCTAGATATAAATATTTTTAAGCCAGTGTTTTTTTTATCATAACTCTAGGGCTGAAAATTAAATCATCATAAATATTTTTTCTGTTGTTACACAAAGAATTATGTCTGTCAAACAATTTTAAACATAAATTTTAGGAGAATTTACATTATAACTTCACATAGAAAATGTGTTTTAACTGTTAATTATTCAAATTTTTTGCTTATAATTTACTGTTTGAATTGCAGACTTGTGTGATTATTCATCTGTGTATTTAATTTTTGTTTTTTCTTTCTATTGAAATGAATTAAAGAATGGTGAGTCATTTACTTCTACATAGTTCAACTGGTGCTAAGATGTTAGCAAATTTTTGTGTGTCTTTTCTATTTTGTTTCATTATGTAGAATATAATAATTTAATTTCATATGCTATATCTAAAACAGGATTGGCAGATTATATGAGAATTATTAAGGCCATCTTTTTTAGATTGTATTTTTTATTATAATACTTATTCTTGCCTTTTAATCCCTCAAAAACAGTTCCCAATCTCCTTTAAAGTATTTGGCTAAATTTTTTAGTTAATTGTTATTGCTAGCATGCTTGTATTTATATTTATATACATATTCCTATGCATCACTTGTTGAGTTCCTATAGCGTTATTTGTATGCATGTTTTCAGGGATGACAATTTGGCTCTGGACAACCAGTTGGTATTTATCTATCTGCCTGCCTGGCTATTTATTTATTTACTGGATAGCAAACTCTCCCACTCACAGCTTTGCTTAATTGTCCATAATTCTTTGTGTATGGATGGGACCTTCTGAGATTCCCCCCTTGCAGTTTGTAATGTTTTTTTGTATCTTTTTCAACCCAGATTTAGCCAGTCATGCTGGTTAGAATTTATGGTGCAGCTTCTTATGTCAGTAGGTGACAAAATCTCACAGAAAGTTTCATGATGGTTTGACCCTTAGAATATTTTGGCCCCTCTACTGTAATATTCTCTTGGCCTTGGATGTTGCTGTTTGTGTAGATGTAGCCATTGGGGCTAGATTTCAAAACTCTGCATGTTGATTGGTTGTATTTTCTATCTTTTACAAAGAGAAGTCTTGATGAGAGTGAAGATTATACGTATTTGAATATAACAGCATGTTTTTTATAGATTGTTGTTAGGGATTATGCTGGTTTAGTCCGTGGTTGTAGATGCTCCTCCAATAATGATTTTGCTAATTGATTCGTCAGCTAGGTTTTCTGCACAAGATATAGTATCCTTTTTGTCTTAAGTTCATTTAGAGAGCAGTTGGTTGCCACCAAGGTATATGTAGCACTACTGCACTCATAAAGTTAGTGTCCATACTGTACTGATCATTGATTTGGCTCATAAATATCATAATTGGGTAGTTTGGTTGTCTCTCTCCTCTGGGAACCCTGATTGCTCTTTAGGCTGATGAGGGAGGGGGACTTGATTGGGGGAGAGGGAGGGAAATGGGAGGCCGTGGCAGGGAGGAGGCAGAAATCTTTAATAAATAAAAAAATTAAAAAAATAAATAAAACATAAAAGTACCTTTAAATATAGTATCAATACTTGTTATACAATGCTAATTTTGCATTCTTGCCTGCTCTGAAATAATTTTGTAGAAAAATAAAGACGCTATGATTTACATGAAAAAAAAAAAAGAAAGAAAGCTTTCATGGAACCTTTTGGTAGGGGTCATTTATGCCAGTCCTGTTCAGGGGCCTCTAGCACCTGTTTTAAGTACATAGTGTTTGCACTTAACGGAACTTAACTTCTATCTCTCAGGTAGGGGAACAATGGCAGCAGTAATAGGCTATATGATCTGGGAGCCCTTTAACCCTGGAAAATAATCCAGAAGAAGTTTCATGTTTCCAAAAAATCAGTACAATCAGTTAGGTATAAATCCTGCTTCCACTGACAGTGATCCTGCAGTCGGCCCCAATCACGCAACTGTCTCTTACATTCTTATACTGGTTCCTTTCCTGTCTGACCAGAGATAGTGAGATCATTAGCTCATATAAACTGTTTCGGTGGGGGTCCCCATCATGATCTTGAACTTTTTGCTCATATAATCATTCCTCCCACTGTTCAAGTGGTCTTTGGGAGTTCAGCACAGTGCTCTTCTGTGCTCTGTCTCCATCATTTGCTGGATGAAGATTTCATGGTGTCATATAAGATATTCAACAATCTGATTACAGGGTAAGGCCAGTTTGGGCACCCTCTCCACGACCGCTTAGGGTCTTAGCTGGGGTCATCCTTGTGAATTCCTGGGAGTTTCTTTAGTCCTAGGTTTCATGCCAGCCCCATAATGGCTCCCTCAATCAAAATGGTTTTTTCCTTACTCTCACCTCTGTCCTTCCTACAACACGACTCTCCTGTTCCCTCAAGTTCTATCCCCTCCCCTTCTCCCCCCACCCCCATGCTACCAATTTTGTCAGGTGATTTTGTCTATTTCCCCTTTCCAGGTAGAACTATATATGCTTTTCTGATTGTTCACCTTGTTACTTAGCTTCTCTAGTGTCATGAACTATAGGCTCGTTATTCGTTGCTTTATAGCTAGTATCTATTTAGGAGTGAGTACATACCATGTTCATCTTTCTTAGTCTGGATAATCTCATTCAGGATGGTTTTTTTTTTCTAGTTTTATTGAAGGGCATCTATTCCCCCCACAGCCAGTTTCTGGCTATTATGAAAAAAACGCTGCTATGAACATAGTTGAACAAATGTCCTAGTAGTTTGATTAAACATCCTAGGGTATATACCCAAAAATGGTATTGCTCAGTACTGAGATAGGTTGATTCCAAATTATCTGAGTCACCACTATACCTATATTCAAAGTGGCTGTACAAGTTTTCATGCCCCACTATCAATGGAAGAGTGTTCCCCTTATTAAACAGCCTCTCCAGCATAAGCTATCATTGAGGGTTTTGATCTTAGTTATTCTGACTGGTGTAAGATGGTTTCTCAGAGTCATTTTGATTTGCATTTCCTTGATGGCTAAGGATATTAAACATTTCCTTAAGTGTATTTTGGTCATTGAGATCTTCTGTTGAGAATTCTCTGTTTAGTTCTGTACCCCATTTTATAATTAGGTTATTTAGAATTTTAGAGTCTATTTTGTTGAGTTCGTTATATATTTTGGAGATCAATCTCTGTCTCACATAGAAATGATGAAGATCTTTTCCCATTCAGTGGGCTGCCTTTTTTGTCCTTTTCTTTCCAGAAACTGTTCAGTTTTAGGAGGTCCCACTTTCTCATTGTTGCTGTCAGTGTCTGTGCTACTGATGTTATATTTAGAAAGTGGTCTCCTCTGTCCATGCAGTGAAAATTGCTACCCATTTTCTCTTCTGTCAGGTTCAGTATGGTCATATTTATATTAAGGCCTTTAATCCATTTGGACTTGAGTTTTGTGTATAGGGATAGATATGGATCTATTTGCATTCTTCTACATATTGACATCTAGTTATGCCAGTTATGTTGAAAATGATCTCTTTTTTCCATTGTATACTTTCAGCCTCTTTGTGAAAAATCAGGTGTATATAAATATGTGGGTGAATTAGTTTCTTAAATAATATTTCCTAAGGTATAAAGAATTATGTCTAAAACCAGATCTCTAAATTAAATTTACTCTAATTTTTATCTCTGAGTCACACAAGCTTTTAAAGACTTTTTAATGGTTTTACAAATAAATATATGGCTTTATGGATATTTTAGTTATTATTTTTTAATGTTCTAGCTAAGATTTCTTAAGTAAAGTTCAAGTTTCTTTGCTTCATTTCCTTTGCTTTGAATAAATATCCAGACAAAAGGAGCAGATATTTTAAATTTTAGTTTAGTTCCCATTTTCCAGAGATATGGACATGAAGGAAGCAGGATTAAGAAGTACAAGTAGCTAGGAGCATAGAAAAAAAAAAAAAAACGAATATGTGTGCTTAGTTATCCCCTGACATTCCCTGATATCATACAGTTTATTTCCCAAGTCCATGGAGTGGTGAAACAAGAGATGGTTTTGTCTTTCAGTAACAATAATATAAACACCCCAATAGCAGGTCAGTCTTTTCACCAAAATACTTCAATGAAACTCTTCCTGGGTGACCTAGACTGTGTCAAATAGACAAAAATTACAACTAGCTAAATGTCCAAACTAATTAATTCAAGTCACTTCAAGTACGATTTTTTAACTTCATATTGTCATATAGGCAACATTTTGAATAAATAGATAAATTGTAGGATTTGTTTCCAAAGAAAACTTTTTTGGATACTTCTAAAAAATGGTCTGTATAAAGATTTGCCATGGAATCAGTTCATTCTTTCATTACTTTGAAAATCTCTTTGGAAGACATAAAATAAAATGACAGTTTAGGAAACTCATAAGGTACCATTCACCATAAATTATTTTTCTCCTTAAATGTATATCATACATTTTGGAAAAATCTTAGTGTTTTTCTCATTATGATATACTAGGACATGTCCATTGTCTAATATGCTATGAGTTTATGGAAATATATTCCCTTATTATGCAGGCAAAAAGAGGCAAGAAGAACAATTTTATGAAAACTGTTATAAATAAATGACTGGATGAAGTGAATCTCTCTAAAGTTTATGGCACTTTTTTTTAAGCAAGTGGCCATCATAAATTATTTTGGTTTTGGACAGTTTTTTATAAACAATTTTATAAATAATTATTATCAAATAAAACAGTTTTCTCAAATGAGATTATGTAGAAGGATAAAGTAATAACCCTTGATACCTTAATTTACACTCAAGTATTATAATTATTTCAACACATTCAACAAATTTCTTTCTCATAATATAAAGATAGAAAAATCAGAATTTATATGATTGTTTTCAGTAGTATAACGAATCATAGGCTTTTTATTTTCTTCCTTATTGTAACTGAAGATTGTATGTGTGTGTATCTGTTTTATGTATGTGTGTGTCTGAATTATGCTCAGATTTTATGTATTTATATGTCTGTAAAATAAATATCACAAGTTTGGGTAATACCAGATCAATATAATGCATTATATGTATTTATATTATTTTGGATACATAAAATTAGACATCATAAATGTATATAACATATATGCTATTTATAATATTTAAATATTAGATTATACTTATTTATACATATTTGTATGAAATTTAAACTCTAGTAACCATATAAATTGATAGCATAATTTTTCTAAATTATCACAACAATGGCAGTGTTTATTAAGTGCCTAAAAAGTAATTAGAAGTTATATCCTATTTATTATTTGTGTGGCTATTGCTTTGAATCTAGTTTACTTTATGTCGTATTAGGAGACATAATTCACCATCTGGAGCAATCAATCTCAATGAATAAATAAACATTTGAAGTGTCCTTCAATATGAAAGTCACCAACTGAGAGTTTTACATCAAGGTCCACATTGTTGATTTAGCTTAAGAAGCATGATTACTTTTCCACTTGATAAAAAAAGGTGGCAATGGTCATTGAGAATAAGACCTCTTGCATTTTTAATTCATCCCTCTGGAACCTTGTCACTTCAGAATAAATTCCAAAAAAAGATTATAAACTGAATGAAACTCATTTTCAAACTCCAAGCTTGTAAGATTAGTTATTACTAGGTCTATCTTTTGTGGACTTTGTTCCAGGATTATAACTTCAAGAAGAAATTGTTTGTAGGTATAGTGCTTACTCTAGAGCTGCATAAGTGCTTAATGAATTAAAACATATGTTTGTAAGTTATCAATTTAATGTAACCTAGAATAATCATATCTGATTAAAGAAATAAACTTAAGATTAGTACTTAATTACTTTAACAAATTTCAAAAGTATATGAATTTTGTCACATTTAAATTCTCAGTGCTCAAAAACCATCTTCGGAATAAATATAAATTAGTTTTTCAACATTCTTAATACCAGAACAATGGCATACAAAATATTCTTTATAAATGTATTTTTATATTGTTTTTATTAAACTTTCACACAATATATGTTGATAATCTCCTTCCTCACTTAACCCTAGATCCTCTGCACACCATCTGTACTGAACTTTATGCAACCCTCCAAGCTTATATGTTATGATTCCTAGCAGAGGTGCTGTAGGCACACAGGTTAAAATTATGTACTGCAGCCTGCCTGTTCTCCCTTGGTCTACACCACTGATCAAAGGCATCTTCTCCACTCCCTGTAGACACCAAAAGGTGTCATTCCATGAAGCCATTGACATCGGCTCTTACAAATTTTCCATTTATTCTCTAGAATAAACCCCAAGACTTGGTGACTAGTTGTGATATACCATTAGAGCTGATCATTTTAGTTTCTCTTTTTCTTCTTCTTATTTTATGCATACCTTTTTTTCCGTAGTGCATGCAAATGCACCACTGTATATAGGAGCCTGTAGAAGTCAAAAGCAATGTTCAATCCTCTGGCACAGGAATTCCAGACAACTGTGAGCAGATGTGTGTGTGTGTGTGTGTGTGTGTGTGTGTGTGTATGAATTAAACTTAGTTCCACAGCAAGAGCAGCAAATTTGCAAAATCATTGATCCCTGCCTTCTGCCGTACTCATCCGACTTCTTATTCTCTGCACACTGTAGGTCTCAGTGTTTATTTCCATCTACTAAAAGCACGAGGCTTTTCAGTAATTTTTGAGGAATGCACAAATTTATGGGTACAACCAAAACGCATCAGGAATAATTTTAGTACTACATTTATTTAGCAGAATGTAATAGGTTCTCTCCTAGAGGCTATAATCTATCCATCCTCAATTTTTTAGATGAATTAACTGCTGGACATGAATGATTTCTGTGTTATAAAGTAGGCTTTATAATAACTTTTGGAATGTGGTTAGTTACCCGCATACTAGTCATGTGACTGTTGCACGAGTAGGCATATCTTGCCCGGCAAGCTGCATTTTAGCATGCAAATTTTATAGCTGGTAAAGATTGATGATAACTGTCCTCTCTGGTATGAGGCATAGAAACTTCCAACATTACGTAAACTAGCCAGTAGGAATGTAGCTTTCACTTGATACCAGCTCAATCACTGATCACCTTACATCCTATGGCTCTGACATGAAATAGCGTCAGTCATAGTTTTTAATTATTATTGTTTTATTTTGAGATTATAATATAATGACATTATTCCCACCTGCTTTTTTGGTCCTTCCAAATGCTCCCTTATATCCATCCTTGTACTCTTTAAAACTCATAACATGTGGTTATGATGTTTACTTTTACACCTTAAGATCATCCACAATTATGGACTTCAACCTGTACTTGTAAAGAAATGAACTATTCTTCCCCTAATTTTAGTAATGCCATGACATTTTTATGACCAAAATTTAATTAGAATAGAAATTGGTATTGAGGAAGTAGGATTGTGGGTTGACAAACCTCACTATGTTTTTTGAAGAGTTTTATAAAAAGACTTTGATATTCTGGGTTGGGAAAGCCAAAAAGCACAGTGGGAAAATTTAGTAGGGCATTCTCATGGAATCAAGGGAGACAGTAATGCTAATATGGACTTTCAGGACTTCCATAATAAGCCTTCAGGGGGAAACCAGGAAATATTATTTTCTCTACCCATGCCTGGGAATGAGTTGCTTAATTTCCTTCCTTATTTCCTGAAATAAAGATTGCTACTTTGAAATGCTAAGTCAAATAAATCCTTTCTTCTCTAGGTTGGTTTTTGTCAGGATATTTTTATCATAGTATGGCAAAGGATAGGGCATATAAGAGGACAGTCTACTTGCTCATGGGAAGGGCTGTCAACAGTATTTATCCATCAGTACTATGTTAGGTTTCCCTTTATGATTTTCTCATTTCAGATTTATTTGACTTTAATGCTCGATCATTTTACTATGCTGATCAGAACCTGTCAATGAATACCTGTGTCCCTAAATTGTTTCCCAGCTTTGTTTTCAGCTTTTATTGTTAAGTAGAACCTCTTTATGCTGGGCTGGTGTCATGGTCTGAAAAACAAACAAAAACAAGCAAAATCATGATTCACACTTAATTTGTATATTCACCTCCTCAATTTTTATACTTGAGTTTTAGTTAGGTGCCAGTGAGCAGACAAACTAGATGGAAAAATCCCCTAAGGTCTCTACATGAAGAACTATTGGCAAATGAGGAAAGGTGGATGAAGGAGAGGTGCCCTTCTTTATGGTTGTCCACTGCTCAACAGACAGCTATTGAAACCATATATATAATCACAGTACATCAACTGAACAGGATATAATTTTTATTGCAAGCGATAACTTAAATGAAAAATGATGACGTTTTTGAAAGAGAACTGGAAGGGTGTGTAGGGGAGGATTTTGAGAAAGGGGAGAGAAATGTTATAAGTATAATTTCACAATTTAAAGCAGAAATCTGGGGAGTAGGTTGGGGAGAAGTGGGCTACATGCTTTTGGATATAGCCATGGAATATACCATATACCATGGAATAAACAGGGAACATTGATCATGGAACATTGATCATGGAATATTTTTTCTGCCTTCAACAGGGTTGAATATAAAAGCTGATGCACATCTATTCACTATGAAAAATAACCAGAAAATTTACCAACTTACAGCTATCTTTCTATTTTAATCACTAAAAAAATGCCTCTTTTCCAATGATTTTGTAATTTCTCTCCACACACAAAGTATGAAATAGGCACCTGGATTCTGTCATTTGGATTTCTAATTGCTTTGCTGTTCTCATTTGCTTTTAGTAATATCTCTAAGCATTCAGAAGCTAAAGCAAACTTGGTAACTGTTAACATCCAGAATATTTCCCAAAGTGCCAACTTCTCCATTATTATCTTCCTGAATGCATGGGAGTTAAGTAATTATCTAGTTATATTTTGACTAGGCATTATTCATTTCAGAAATTTTTGCTTTCTTGTGCAAAGGAAGCATTTTTTCACCTTTGGCACTTTACAATAAACTCATTCCGATGTAAATTGATTGCTGTGGGATTAAGCAGGAGTCATTAAAATATTGCTGTATTGACATTCACTAATGTTTTTAATTAGCATTTTCAAATTCCAGTGTTTGTCATCAAGTATAAACAGATATAATTAATTATACACCTATAGGTTGTTGTTTGTTTTGTGTATCCATTAAGTATATCAAATAATCATTTCATACGCTGTGTGCTATATTCCAGCCATCAATCCTCATAAAAATTTATGATTATCCTGTTACCTTTTTAATGAAGTTATTGTTGAAACTGAGAAATTCTGAAAATTGATTTCAAATGGAGGGCATAATTTGATTTTGTTACTTTTTAGATAATTACTGTTTTCTTTCATAAATTAAAAAAATCATAAATAAGGTGAATAGGTATCATTTACTAGAGAGTTGTTATTTTCATGAGACAGATTCCCTTCTGTAGATCAAAAACATTATTACCAATTGTCTTAGTTTGAGTTGCTATTGCTATGATAAGTCAACATGACAAAAAGAAATTGGAGGGGGAAAGGGTTTATTTTGCTTTTGCTTATATATCTATGGCCTATCAGTGAAGAAACTGAGGACAGGACTCAAACATGGTAGAAACACGGTGGCAAGAGCTGATACAGAGACCATGCAGGGTGCTGTTTACTGACTTACTCCCCATGGCTTTGCTCAAACTGCCTTTATGAACAATCGAGAACCTGCGGCTAGGGGTAGCCCCACCCACAGTGGACACAGCTCTCCTGCATCAATCACTAATGAGTAAAGTGCCCCACAGATTGGCTTACAGCCAAACTTTAGAGACAGTTTTCAATTGATGCTCCCTTCTCTACAGTGACTTTAACTTTTGTTAAGTGGACATACACTAACGAGGATACCAGTGAATAGGTGAAAGTGTATGGGGAACATCCACAATTCCTGCATACCATATGCAGGCTCCTGACTGTTGGTTTAATTGTCGTCTTAATGAATACTATCTAGAAGAGGCTGTTGGGTAGGCACATCTATGTGGGCTTCTCTTAATCATATTTCCTGTAGACAGATTCAGATCAGTGTGGGGAGGACCACTCCCTAATTAGCCTGCTGCAAATTGTATAAGAGAAAATCTCTAAGAGCAAGACACACGCAGAGATGGACTGATCCCCTCTTTGCTCTTCACTGTGGTGGTGACATAGCTTAGATTCTTGAGTTCCTGCCATAATGTCCCCCAAGTTATATACTGGAGTTTGGAATTATAATCTTACTAAATCTCTTTCTTCCCTAAGATGCTCTTTATCAGAATATTTTGACAGAATAACAGAAAGGAAACTAGAAAAATTGACACATTTAGCAAAATCCCCTTTATACTATCTTTTCATTAGTCTCTCTTGGAATTTGACATAAGTTTTTATACGTTTTAATTTATTCATCTAACAATTCATAAAAGAAGAGAATTTTTCACAAGAAGTCATTTGCCTTATTACACAGATACTAGGAAATTTAGATAAAGTCTTGTAACACTTTTTGCTAAATGAGCAAATATCACCTGAAAACATTTTATTTCTGGCTGGAAAGTAAGGTAAAATACAAAGTGGCAGTTAAGACGTCTTTAGAACTCTCCATCATCTACATTTTTCAAATTTAATTAATGGCTTTTCCTTTATTTTACATATCTATCACAGTTTCCCCTCCCTCCTATTCTCCTGTTCCCTTTCTCAACTTCCTGTCTACCCCTCCTCCATGCACTCTTCCTCCCTCTCCTTTCAGAAAAAGGCAGGCCTCCCATGGTCTTGAACAATGCATGGCACATCAAGTTGAAGCAGGGCTGAGCATCTGCATCAAGGCTGCAAGGTGATCCAGCATGCTTCCTAACTGTTGGTCCAGAGTCCATGAGCTCCCATAAACTCAAGTCACCTGTCTCTGTGTGTTCGCCCATCATGAGCTTAACCACCTGGTACGCACAATTCCTCCTCACTTTCTTCAGCAGAGCTCCAAGGGCTTGATCCAGTCCTTGGCTATGAATCTCTGCATCTACTTCCATCAGTTAGTGGATGAAGGTTCTCTGATTACAATTAGGGTAGTTACCAATGTGAATACAGTAAATGGTAAATTCAAGTATCCTCTTCAATATTGCTAGGAGTCTTAGGTGGGTTCATTTTTATGGATTCCTGGGGGTTTCCCTGGTGCCAGATTTCTCTCTAAACTTGAGATGTGACCCCCATCAAGATATATCTTTCCTTACTTTCTCCCTCCTTTTGTTCCCCATCCCACCTCTGGCACCCAGTCTTCCCAATCTTCTGATTCCTCAACTTCCTATTCCCTTGTCCCCTAACCCTGCCCACAGCTTTTCTAGAAGGTCTCTTCTATTCCCCCTCCCCAGGGAAATCTATGCATCCTCCTGGGGGTGCCCTCCTTGTTTTCTAGCCTCTATGAGACTATGGATTTAAAGTTAGTAATTCTATACTTTATTACTAATATACATTTATGAGTCAGTACTTAACATTTTTGTCTTTCTAGTTCTGGGTTACCTTACTCAGTATAATGGGTTTTGTTTTTTTGTTTGCTTGTTTGTTTGTTTTCTGTTTCCTGGCTCTGGCTATTTTATATAATGCTAACTATTTCTCTTTCATATCCATTAGTTATCTTAAGATAGAATTTTTTATGGAAAATAGAATGCTGCCTCCTGCCATCTTTTATGGCTTTACATTTCTAACACCTTTTGCTAACATATAAAGCCACTTTTTTGTAATTACTTACTTTATATAACTGTTCTCAGCATCCTAGTTGAAGAACATATCTTAATGTAAAGTCCAAATTCTTTGCAATCTTTACATTTTCCTTGTACCAAATACTGACTAGCTGGTAACATTTGTTACAGAAGATCGGACTGTAAGTTATTTATCTCTTGTTTCTGCTTCTCTAAATATCTTCCATAGACTTTCTTTTCTTAAGGGTTCTGAAAACACAATTGTTCAAAATTCTAATTTCTAATAAGCCAAATCAAAAGATTTTTGTTTTGTATAATGTTATAGAATTTTACAACTCTATAGGATAAGCAAGGGCTCTCATCTGTATGACTAGGAATATATAACAGGAAATGTTTACCACTGAGAATTTAAAGTTACTTTTCATGGATATGGGAACAAATGAAGAGTAACACCCTCCAATAATGTGTGAAGAATAATTTCATTATTTTTGACAGTTACTGTTGTTGATCTGCTTATGAGATTTATAGTCCTCGCATAAGCAAAAAAGGTATGACACACTTAATATTCATGATCTGATAATGTCTTAAACTGCTATATTTGTGCTAAAATACATTGAACAAATAGAAAAATACACATACTTCAGGAAAACTAAATAAACAATACTTGCTAAGTAATTATCTAATGAGTATCCTCCTAATTTTCTGGATGTGATAACTAGGAGCTTCAATATTTAATGCTTCTATTGACTTAAATTTGAATAGATATTCATGACGTATTTTGTACAATTGTAAATATTTAATGTGTTATTTACCTCATTTTCCTGTTGTTTTTTTTATTAAAATTTTAATTATATGAGAACTGCTTTATTGTGGTTTTGTTATTTGTTTTCTAGCCATTGGCATCTTTGTTTAATGAATTTTAAAATTATTACTGTAGCTACTTTGTTGTAAAAATCTAGAGACATTTCATTATTCAACATTCAGTGTTTCCGCACAAGAAATGTAATTAATCAAACTAGTTTTTATAACCTCATTACTTCCTTTGATACACATTTTGATAGTGAGGATATTACAATTAAGTTGATTGAGAATTGCCTCTCAAATTTAAAAACTTGGTAAAATGACAAGGTCTTGTAATTTTATTTAAAAAATTAAGTAATGGTTAACAATAACAGAAAGACAAAATAATTTATTTATGGCTCTTAAGATTTAGTTTATGAAGGTTCATTGTAAACAAGAGGGACTGAACAGTGCCATATCAACTGGAGGAAATTTGACCATGTTTATTTATCATTCTGGAAAAGAAAAAATATAACTATAATCTACTACTACAGAAGACATTGCTCCATGAACCACAAACATCAGCAGGAAAGACAATGACTTCAATATGTAAGATGCCTTGAATTGTAGAAAAAATAACACTGATCTTAGCCTTGCAACACAGCAGCAGATAAACTGGAAGAAACCAATTTTGCAAACAGCACCTATTTCTAGAGCCAGATCAATATTCATAAGTTATCCCCTTTGAGTCAATGTAGCCAATCAAGTAGCAGGCATCTCTTGTTCTTGTTCTGCTGAGCCTTAGATATTAGAGGTAGCTGATCAGAACTTCACGTACATGGAAGAGAATTGGAAACTTTGGAAGGAGCTTCTTATAGCTTGTCATATTGGAACCCAACAACATGTTCCTGTCCTCAGATCAGAGTATCTTGAGTTGCCTGGTTTCATAGAGACATGAATGCCGCAGAATAGAGCCATGTTCCATCATTTGTCTTTGCAGGTCCTTTAGGTTATCATTCTCAGGTGCAACCAAGCTTAGCACTTATCTTTCCAGACATAGAACTATCATCACTATTCATCTCCTAACCTCAAGCACCATACTTAACTTCTGTAGAGTGATTGCTGTTGGAGCATCTAAGTCTGGTCCCTAGATGTAGGATCAGGGAGAAACGTCCCTATCAGTGAAACAAGCACACATTTCTTTGTTTTCAACAGCTGTGGTCTGAGTCATGGTGCTAAGTGGATGCTAGACTGGTACCAGAAGTTGTAAAGCTCTGAGAAGACCTGGCTTCATTTCAGTTTACTTAGTTAATACGTTACTTTTACTAATATTACACCAAAGTAAAGAGCAGTGCCATTATCAAAAGTTAGTTAGACTAGTAAGAACATTTACCTGCCTTGAAAACAGATGGTGAAACATGAAAATAGGGAGACACAAACAGTTACATTCTTAAGAACCATTACTAACTCAAAGAAAACAGGAAAAAGGTGTAGAAAAAGTACTGAGGAAAAGAAAATTCAGGAAAAAAGTGAAACCCTCACTATTATAAAACACCAAGAAAATTGATGAATATTACTAGAATTAGAAAAGAGGAAGAGAGGAAGAGAGAGGGAGAAAGAGAGAAAATAAATATGTTTTTAATATAAAAAAGAAACACCATGTTATTTTGCTGAAATAACGAATATCACCAGGCAGTGGTGGTGCACCCCTTTAATCCCAGCGCTTGGGAGGAAGAAGCATGTGGATCTCCATGTGGTTGAGGCCTGTGTGGTACACAAAACTACTTCCACGACAGCACGGGCTGTTACATAGAACAATACTATCTCAAAAAAATCTACAAAATATTCTGAAAATTCTTTCTTCATATGCCCATCAGATTATTCAGATAAATCTGATGAATTTCTATCTTGAATGCATTCTATTAAAATTGAATAATAGGGAAAACTACAGTTTTAAATTGTCTATTCATATAACAAAGAGAGGAAAGATTATTTTGGTAATAAGATAAAGTCCACGCAAAACATACTGGTGAAAATACTTAATTGTGCATTCTACAATATGTAATAAAACTTAACACTAAATTCTCAGAAACTGTTTAAAAATGTCTGGCAGTGGTAGTGCACACCTTTAATCCCAGCACTTGGGAGGCAGGTGGATCTCTGTGAGTTCAAGGCCAGCCTGGTCTATAAGAGCTAGTTCTAGGACAGGCCCTAAAATTACAGCAAAACCCTGTCTCAAAAAAACAAAAAAAGAAAGAAAGAATAATGATAAAAAATAACAATCCTAAGAAAGAGTACTGTCCAAAGCATTCCACAGTGATCATTACTTTAGTATGAAAAAGCAAAACAAATTACAATAAAAAATGAGAACTGAAGAGACCACACCCAGGTTTTGAACACATGAATATATTCCATAAGGAAATATAAAATATCATATAGCTTGCAGTTAATTATAATTTTATTTAAATCATTTTTCAATGAATGGAGCAAACAATACCAGTGACATTCTATTATTTTGATGCAGGAAAAATGTCCCTCCTATTGTACTTGGTCCACTAAAGAAGCATGATGCTGCTGTGTTCACAGTATTTTCTTATGGTTGTCAATTATGTTCTAGTCGCCTCCAAAACGCAACTAGAAATTTAATACTTGGCACAATATTAGCCAACTGTGAAGAGCAGCTTATTTTTGAGTTTTGTTTCTTTGGTAAAATAGCCTAATAAAAAAGCAACTTATTGGCAAATATATTCATTATAGCTCAAGATTCTAGGCAATAGTCAATTTCAGGGAGGGCGAGACAGCAGAAACTTCATATATTTCCCTCATATCACACCCAAATTCCAGAGCAGAGAAACATGATTTCATGCATGCTCACTGTTTGATATCAGTTTTACCACTCTTCTACAGTTCAGAACACTGTGTCTAGGGAATACAAGCTGCACACAATGGTTTGAGTATTCCATAACAATTAAGATAATCTCCCCCAAAGGCTTGCTCATAGACAAACCCAATGTTAAAAATTCCTCATTGAGACTCTTTTCTCAGGAGCTTAAAGGTCACGCCAAGCAGACAAAAGAATCCTAAAGTTCGTCATGCTATCTTTTCACATGTGGCCTTATCAGTTTCTTGTGTTTATACTCTGAACATAAGATGTTAAGAGATTAAAGCCTCATTTTTCAAAAATAGATTACTAATTTTATTTAAGATAAATGCAACATGATATTATCAGTCCAGAAGACTAAAGCATATTTTATAAGAGATACCAGCCTCAGCTCACCAGAAGGCAGGTCCGCTCGGCACCAGATACAAATTTCCCTGAGTTTGATGTGGGACAAGATAAATGAAGTGCTTACAAAAAGTGACAGTTGAAACTCTAGAATCTCTATGAACCCACCCCTAATTTCTGGAGATTTTTTTCAGAAATATAAGAGTACTAAGTATTACATGCTTTACACAGAGGCTAAAATCCATATACATACATACATACATACATACACGTACGTATACACACATATACATACACATACACATACACATACACATATACATACACATACACATACACATATACATATACACATACAAAAGTAACATGAAGTGCTGGGATAAAGAGAAACCAGAGTTGATGCTGCTGTCGGCTGCTTCTTCATTTCAGCATGATTCATTCCTTATAATACTACAATCACATTCTAGTGGAGGACTGTTACCACTCATATATTGATTCAAAAGAACATTGTTTTCAATATTCATGTTATTTGCTTGCTGAATTTATGTTCATAAGCTCCTTCATGTTCCAGACGAAAATGGCTTTAATTTGAGTTTAGTTCAACACTAGGAAACTTGAGAATATGGGTAGGTACTTGAGTTTAAGTCTGTTTTAATTCCAAATATTCTGAGATAATCCTGAGTTATGTTTTGACTTGAATGGATATTATACAGTCTGGAAATGTGTAAGCTTATAATTTAACCACCCTGTGTTTCTCATACCAAAATAACAAAGTGACATACTAAAAATAAATTATTTGTTAAACAGGTTGGCATGCTTAGAAGCACAGAGGAACTTTATGGTGTTATTTATGTCACCAATTGTCATACCCAGTTATTCCTGAAAATATCACTGATTTCTTGGGGTCAGAATCATTCTACTCTAATCTTTGTTACCATGATAAATCCTTCTTTCAGGCAGATTTACTCTGAATCATTCTGGAAATCTTCACATTGAATTAAAACATCATATTCCAGAAAAACATAGCTTTATAATTTATATTTTGCCTTAAGTAAAACCAAGAATTTCCACAGAGAAATGTAGAAATAGGTAGAGAAATTAAAAGATAATGTCAGGGTATGACATATTTATAGTGATCTAAAGTGAAAATAAAAGATGGAAGCCCATATTTGTAGACCTGGAATGACAAGAATTTATTAAGGGTACAAAATATCTCCTCTAAAAGATTTTTTTTCAAAAACATTATTGTGATACTAGCAATGCAGTCACATGATTGCACACACATATTGTAAAATTTATTAATATAATATAATATTTGTTTCCCTCAGTTGCATTAGCTTCAGACTCAGAAATGGTTGAGAAAGAATGATGTATATAAAGGAATAAGGATATAAATATTTATACATGTGCATATGTGTATACATTTATATGTATATCATATATGTTTGTGTATGTTTTTTACCTATATGTATATATACTTACATATATATGTCCCTAAAATACAAAAACTTAAAATAATAAAAGATATAATACCTCAAATATATTTTATTAATAGTATTTGGTTAAAAGGTTACTTCTTGTTTTGACGAAGACCAGGCAAATATAAATAATTCCTAAAGAGTTTAGAACATCCATTTGCCAAAATACAGGAAATTGCTTTAAACAGTGAAAGAGTAGGTTTATAAAATGCCTGAGGTCCACATAAGAATAAAACAAACATGATCTTACCAAAAAAATAAGTATGATATACAAAATAAAATAAAATATGCAAGAGAACAGTGTGTAAACTTATGTACTAAGAAACAATCCGTATGCTAATAAGTCCATTAAAATAACCGGATTTAATTATTAACTAGAGAAAAAAACATATTCAAACCTTAATGAGACTTTCACTTCTTACGGTGATGGAATAGTTTATATGAAATTAACCCTCCCACTGAAAATAATTAGCAAAGCTCAATTACATTCAAAAGTGAACAACAAAACTGACAAGAACAAACAGCAAATGAGACTGTGAGTAACAAAGACAACCGGAATTTTATGTGCCAAGAGGTAAGGGTTGAGAGAAAGAAATTGTATTCAACATCACTTCATACCTAAGATAATTGACTATTCCCATTTCAGAATGCATTAGCAGAATACAGAACAGATGCATACAGATTATGATGTGATTGGAAGCAAATTTTAAAATATAATACATGCATGAGACAATTATCTTGACAATCTGTAGTCACAGAAAGAAGATCTTTGCAGATGTGTAGTATAATACTTCCAGATCTCAGAGATTTGAAAAATAAAAACCTGTATCTCTTTGTTTGGAGAAAGAGGGAGGAAAGCAAGGAAAGGAAGAAGGAGAGAGAGAGAGAGAGAGAGAGAGAGAGAGAGAGAGAGAGAGAGAGAGAAGAGAGAGAGAGACAAAGAGAGAGTATTACAGCAGGATTATGATCAATAGATCTTAAGAGATTATCTTTGTCAGTTTATTTACATAATTAAGAGAAAGTTTGTAATACATATAAAATATTGATATTAATATAATTACATTTTTCCCTTCCCTCCCTTCAAGTCATTCTATATACGCTCTTTCAAATTCATGATCTCTTGTTTCATTGTTATTACATGTATATAATTACATATATATGTATGCATTATATTTATTATTATTGTATTTACTGTATTGCTAAATTTACCATGCACTTTCTGTACCTGGCTAATAATGTATAGGTTTTGGCATTGGACAACTAACAATTATGTTCTTCTCCGTAGAAAACTACTTTTCCACTCTTAGCTTTCCCCAGCTGCCTGCAGTTCTTTGTGTAGAATTGAGACCTCAGGATTTTCCCTGTACAGTTTACCATGTCCTTTGTTGTCATCTCTGTATAATTATATTTGATATTTTAATTACCTGTGCAGAAAATAAGGATATTAATATTTAATGTTTAATATTATTTGATTAACATGGAAAGAAGCTTAAAGACCATTGAGGAAAACTGGTCAAAAAGGAGAATTGGAACATTAGGAGCCCAGTGAGTTATTCTCTCTGGGACTGACATGACTATTCCATATATGAACTTGCAACAGCTGTATTTAACTGAACAAGATCATTCCAGTCATAATTCCATAAAGAGAAAGGTATGAGGTACTGCACCCCTAATGAGGAACTATTGACAATTGGTAGTTCCTGCTTTAACAAGACCATATTTCTCTTGGGGTGTAGTGACTGGTAGGTTGCTTATACTCCTTCAGATGCTACCATGTCCATTCACCACGCACATAATGGGAGACCAATATATACTCAAAGGGATATTATACTTGGGTGCACTTACAGGATATTAAAAGAGAGAGAGGATAAAAGAAGCTGTTAAGTTAGGGAATAGGAAAGTGGATATTCAGTGAGCACTGAAAAAATGCAGGCTGGTTGTGATAAAACTCACTATCTGTGTGTGTAAATTTTAAAGAATAAATAAAAATAGTATTGAAAATAAAGATCATACTCTGGAAAATGTGGTACATTTACACAATGGAACACTACACAGCAGAAAATAATGACACCTTAAATTTTGCAGGCAAATGAATGGATCTAGAAAACATCATTTTGAGTGAAATAACCCAGACCCAGAAAGAATATTATATCATGTACTCACTCATAAGTGGTTTTCAAACATAAAGCAAAGAAAACCAGCCCACAAATCACAATTCCAGAGAGCATAGGTAACAATGAGGACCCTAAGAAAGATATACATAGATCTAATCTATATCTAATAATCTAATCTAGTAGAAAGACAAGATCTGAGTAAATTTGGAGCATGGACCTTGGAAGAGGGGTGAAGGGGAGGGCAGAGAAACATGTAAGTTTAATAAAAATCAATATAAAAAGAAAAAATAAAGATCATACTCATGGAAATAATAAATCTTGGTTGCAAGATGTATCCACAGGAAAATAAGAAAAATTAGAAAGTTCAAAGACAATAAATAATAAAATAGCAACAAATATGGTATGCTAGTAAAATCGTCCTTTAAATATCAATATTATAAATACACCAATTAAAAATCAAAGTCTATAAATCTGTCAAATATATGCAACAACTATATCATCTAAAATAGTTTAATTATAAGAGAACATATCAAATCAGCAAAGTGACTAAGAAAGTCTTACTCTGCTTTCCCTAAGCAAGAGAGGACCAGAGTTTGCATGCGAACCTCCTACAGAGCTGATAAGGACAGGAGTGTGGAGCTCATGTGAGACTCAGTTTCCATCCGAAGTCAATTCTGACTTAAAGAAGTCATTTGAATACAGGCTCCCTGCATCCTTGAGGGTTATGAGAAAGTTCTGATTAATCCCTTTATAAAGAAAATGTTGCCCGTTAGAAAGAACACATTATCTATTAAGATTTGGTTAAGTGTATGACACATCCAGTTAGCATTAGAAGATACATGCTGCTAGCTGAATTCTCATGAGCAATAATGCACCTCCTTGCACTCCCTCCCAAGCAAAGTTCAGGGAAGCTGTAAGCTGACTGTATTGCTCTTTGTTCTGCCTTTAATCTGTATAAAAGCAAGTTCTAAAATAAAATCGGACCTGTTTGATATTCACCTTCTTCCTCATCTATCCATGTATCCATTTTTTTTAATATCCATTTCTCTTAGTCTGCCATTTCCTTAACCTCAAACCTTCTCCCGTGTTGGTTCCTCCCTGAGCAGTCACCAATACAATACTAGTTGCAAAATATGAGCTAGAGCATTGCATGATGATAACTAGGGCCATTCTCAAAATGCAAAAACTCCACTAATGTATATTAACTTAAAGAGAAGATTACAAAACATTAGACACATACAAAGAAAAACTGACAGGTAAATTGGAAATAACACTATTAATGACTTTAAAATCCTAGAGAAGAATTCAGTCAAGTCAGTGATGAGCTAAACAGCAGATTGACTGAGGAATAGTCAATCTATTGACGTTCATAGGATTCCTCAAAGAAAGAGAAGAATCCACGCTCTTCTTGTTTAAACATGCATAGGTATTAAATAACTTAAAAATAAAATAGCTATCAAGAATAATTAAGAATGTTGTAATAATATTTAAATATAGCATCAAATTCATAATAAAAACAATATCCTACTACCAGTTATTTGCAACTTAAAGAAGAGTGATCTAACATTACAATAATATTTATCTTAGGAATCCAGCATAAAAACAATTAGATTATAGCTAAAACATGAAAGAAAAAATATAAAATGAATGGTTAAGAAGGGTATTATTATAATTAAGGAAATTTCTAAAGATAATTTAGTAAACCATAAGTAGGTTTTTGACAAGCTCCAAGAAACTCGTCAACCTCTAGTCAAGTTAATCTACTAAAAAAAGCACATGATGATGGGTGGATAGATAGATAGATGGATAAAGAAATGGATGGATGGATGGATGGATGGATGGATGGGTGCAAGTGGGTGGGTTGGCAGCGAGTGGGCAGAAGGATGGATGGACAGACATACTTAAATGAAGTAAAACAATGCTGTGTGTTGTAAAGGCATAGTTCAAAATGGTTGATTAACAGTAAAAGACCAATGAAAGCAGTAAAAAAAAAATGTTGTTCTTTCTTTTGTTGTTGTTTTTGATTTTGCGGTTTTGTTTTCCTTAAACCACTAAGCTTAAATAGTACTGCATGCATGCACACTAGATTGGTATTAGTTATTAGAAATTTGGCAACATTTCAAGGACTACACTACTGAAGAAAAAATATCCCCACACCTAACAAGTCTTTACTATCATACTACCTCAGGAAGTGGTCAGGCTTCATGAGACCCTTATTCATGCATGGTAAAATAGTTTGTGTAGAGGGCCGGTTTTGAACTGCATAGAAACTCCGTGCAGAGGTGACTTGAGGTAGCATTTCTACTGAGAGACTTGGGAAACCAAGTCAGGAAGAGACAAACCTCTCCCAGCAGTAGAGTACCTTGACAATGGTCATTCCTTGAGAACACAGATGTGCACTGTAGTTCAAAGGCTCTGATTAGGTTGTGGTTTGTCTTCTGATGAGGTGTTTTTGCATATTATTTTACAACAAGAGTTATTCCCATAACACTGAGCTTTTGTTTAGATTAGCTAGGGCATGTAGCTTTTGATATTAGTCGCAACCAAGTGACTAGTCTTGAAACTATTTTCATGTATTATGGGAAGCTAGTTTGAATCATGATTTGAGTATTATAAAAAGAGCACTGGCTTTGCAATAAAGTATGCAGTTGTAACTCCTACTCTGCATCCCCTGTGTCCTGACTTCTGCGGCACTACCCAGGGTCATCCATAACCGAGGAGATTCAGGAAAGCTCCCCAACAAGTTTGGACCCATTTTTGTACAAGACTTTTACTAGTAACCACAAGTGCAGGAAGGTTAAGAATATAATGGATGTCCCATGTACAAACACACTGATTTGACAAAATTATGCATCTTCCTTGAGCAGTGTTAATAATGCAAAAACAGCTACCAAAAACTAACACACTAATAAAAACTGTTTTATGTAATGGCCACATTCAATTTTTTCTATGGCTTCTTTATTATATGTTATATTTCTTTCAGAAATCTTCAATTTACCCTATGAAGGACCTACTTCCATTTTTGGCCTGTCACTTAATCACTGCATAAAGTCAAGATGGATCTTGATTTCTCAATTTTTCCATATTGGCCTATTCTATTACACTTTTTCCTGTGTCAATTAATTTTCCTTGCTCACATAATAAATTCACTCTACTTTTTCCTTTTCTGTGCAGTGAGACATTTTCAGTATGGAGCCTCCTTTCCAATGAAGTGACATATTGCCCTGTGGCCCACAAATTTTCAAAGTCTGTTCGATGTGATAATATAAGTCCTCAGAATTCTTTTTCGCTAAGCAATACATGTGCACAAAAGAACATTATTAATTTTGTGCATTTACAAACGCTCATGATTTAAAACTGATGTCATTGTTCCAAAAATATATCTAGGTTGTATAGTGACTGATTAAATTCTGTTTAAGATTTGGCTAAGAAATGCTGCATATAATGACATTTTATATATCTCTGTGAAGAGTACAATTTTCTAAATCACACCCCATTGTCAGTAGCATGTTCATCTTCCATACAGAACATACTGACTAAAAAGAAGATCAAATCTGCACATTTGGGTTATAAATTTTTAAGATTACTACCTCTGGTACTATATATCTCTTTTGTACCTGAACTTCTAAATCTTGCACTTTTTACCATCTTTCGCTTTGGAGATTTATCCTCTGTATGATTTGTTTATTCTAAGGCTAAATATTGTCTGTCCTGTTGCCTTTCTTTGCTTGTAATTTATTTTTAAAGTGCAAAAGGGTTTTAAGTAAAATTGTAATGTACTCTTTTATATTCACTAAAAATGAGAAAAACAAGCTTGTAAGTATACACACAAGACAAGAATATAAGTACTGAGAGCATTTTTTGTTCTCTTCATTACTAATTTCAGTCCAAACTTTGAAGTCAAATTTGATCACATAATTAAAGATTGATTACTAACTGAAAATTTTACTTTAAAGGAGCATGCGTGCATACTCAAATTTCTTACATTTTAATCGCTAGCTATGTATTCATGAATACAATTATCCCATTAGAAATATCTGTTCTTTCTCCTATATAGTTGTAACTATTGTTAATTGTGATGATATATACAAGGCAATCAGTACAGAATAAAGAAGTTTTATTAGCTTTTTGTTATTATAATCTTAAAAATATTTCAATGTTTGGTTTTCCAATATGGTTATTTAATATATAATTAGATCAACCATGTATGTTTCTGAAACTGTATTTTGAACAGAATGATCAATAATACGTTTAACAGAATACAACCCACTAAGAATATAAACTCCTCAGAAACTTGAAAACACTAATTTCCAGTTGAGCACTGTGATTTGTATTTTTAGGTCCTACCCTATACAGCCAATAAATGGATGATCATGAAGTTTGAGACTTACTCCAGTGCTGGGCAGTGGTGGTGCATACCTGTAATCCCAGCACTTGGGAAGTGGAGTCAGGCAGATGTCTAGAGTTAAAGGCTCCCCTAGTCTAGAGAGCAAGTTCCAGAACAGGCTCCGAAGTTACACAGGATAACCCCGTCTTGAAAAACTAGAAAAAGGAAGATTTACTCCAGCTTTAGTATTCACATATCCCATAGTTTTAGTATGGTCTTGAAATAAGTGAAATTGACAAATATTCAGATGCAAGCTTAAGACCAACATACAATCTTTACAACATTGGAGAAAATGGTTATCTGTGAAAAATAGAATTTGATAGAAGAAAGAGAGCTGAATATGATTTTGCAAGAATTGAGAAATATAGAAGTCAGTTGAATGACTGATCAAATGAAAAACACTGAGAGATTGTGATTTTGTTCATGCAATAACTTGACTTAATATTTATAGGAAATCCAGATTTTAAGAATGTGTATTATCTACACATCAGTGAACATGCTACATAAGGGAATCTTATACTAACAGTCTTGTCATTAAATTTATTCTTAGAGGCTCAGTTCACAAAAAAAAAAAACTTAGTTGTTTCACATTGAGAATACTTTTTGTTATTTTACTTCTTCCATAAAGAAACATTTATTACATATGTTTCTTCTCTCAAATATAGGTTTAGATAATATGATGGTACTAAGAGGTGGAGGTGGAACTTTGACAAGTTTTTTAGGACCCATAGTTTTTATTAAGGTAATATATTTCTTGTCCCTTTTAAAAGTTATTAGGTCTTGAGGGTTCCACTGTTGTGAATACTATTAGAGCTCCTAATTGATAAAAAAAATAATATATCTGTTCTTTCCCTTTTTTGGGGTTTCTACTGCACTATATGGCCAACGTGCTCATTAGATCGTGTCCATCTGCTTGAACACACCAACATCCAGAACTGTATAAAACAATATTTTTCATATATTACCAAGTGCTGTATCTTCCACCATAGCTCAGCACAAATTAGAATGAGTCAGAAAAGTAGAAGCCAAAGAAATTACTACTTCTCAGTTAGTGATAACCTCATTATTAACATGTCTAACGTGAAGACATGTGCTACCATACACACTGTAAACACGTGCAATGTAAGAATATGAAACCATTTTTATTTGTTCATTTTCTTTGAGAAATGTATCTGCTGTAGACATTCATTACAAATAAAGTAACACCTTTTCAACATAAAAGCGTGACTTCTCCTTATCTATTGGCCTCGGATTCAAGCACTATACATTGTCATGATATAAATGTGTCCCAGGGTCGTAAAATTTAAAATTCAAACCTCAAATACTTTTGGTATATATTTCCTCCTTTCCAATATATCTGTGAGTATAATTGTCATAGCACTTACATATGAAGTTTAAAATTGGACAAGGATAGATGACAAAGCATTAAAAAGAAATATGTTAATTGATAAAATGTAGCTGTAGTTGAAATATATATTTTGGATGTAGAGTTTATTTAGTGCACATTTGAAGGGTATAAGATTAGGGAGGTCTGGAGGGAGAGGAGAGTGAAAGAAAGAGGAAAGAGGAAAAGGGGAGAGGAGAAAGCATTGGCTGCCTTTTCAGAAGTATGGACAGAGACAGAAAGAGTTTGATAAAATATGAAGATATTAAAATGTGAACTTCTTTATCATTAAAACACCTTCAAAAGTAAACCAGTTGTGCTAGTGTGATTCCATTGCATACAACCCTTATGTCTTGGGAAGTAGGACAATAAGACAACACAGAAATCAGGGAACAGGCAGAAGTAAAAATGAGGCCATATAGTAATAGAGACCAAGTCTCTTCGTTATAGGTATGAAAAGGTATTTTGGCAAGAACACATGAACCGCGTGGTAATGTATACCAGTCATTACTCTGTGAAGGAACTGATATATGGTTGGGTAATGAAACTAGA
Organism: Alexandromys fortis; assembly: GCF_014885135.2. Classification (NCBI taxonomy): domain Eukaryota; kingdom Metazoa; phylum Chordata; class Mammalia; order Rodentia; family Cricetidae; genus Alexandromys; species Alexandromys fortis. The sequence goes on along the minus strand of NW_026067914.1, from coordinate 9,193,930 downwards.
CAAGATCCGAGAAGGAGGCAAACTATATAAAACAATTAATGGCAAGCATTTGTTATACAAGGAAAATGGTTGAAAGGAAGAAAATTTTGTGGGCTTTATGCTTCATATTGTTTCATTTTGGTATTATATCTTATTTTTTATTATTGTATTACTTTGATAGAGAGACAGAGAGGGAGAGAAGAAGAGAGAAAAGGAGAGACAGGAATAGGTAGGGGGATAGGAAGAACAATTCATTGTCCAAGAGCAGAAACTTAAAATTTTGATGTTACATGGGTAGAGAGGAGACAAGTATCTCAGAACAGAGGAGTAAGGAAAAAACATGATTCAAAAATATATCACAAAAATTTTTCAAAACTCAAAAAAAGGATGAAAAAATATACATTATGTAAATGTAAAAATTGTTTTCAGTACTCACAAAAATATATCTTATAGCTCAAGTACAATATGATAAATTTACTGTATCTGAGAAAGGGAAGTGCAATAGATGGGAAAGCTAGTTATGACTCTCTGACTTGAAGCCTTAGAGAAGGAATTAGAGATTGCCTGAGTTACTGAATAGAAAGTCTCTGAAACAGAAGCAGGGTGTTTAAGATGCTGATCAAAAATTCAGTTACAGATTCTTAGCTTCAGATGCCACTTTGACTTCCAAAGCAGTTGTGAATGATGCTCGGAGATGTGAAATCAACTCAAGATATAAATTTGTGTGGTGTGCTGAACCTAACTCTCAAGGGAAGATTTTATGATGTTCTCTGAGTGTGGTAACCAATAAAATCAACAGAGAGAAAATATTAGACATACTGTTTTGCCCCGAGAAAGCCCTCAGCTCTTATTCCTGGGAGACTGAATTGCTAAACTGGGCATCACATTTGTCAAGAATATTGGAACTGGCAGATAGAGAGATTGCTCAGTAGATAAGAGCACATGCTGTTCTTGTAGTGGATCACAATTTGGTTACATCCTCCATGACATATGACCCACAACCACATGTAACTCCTGCACCAGGGGGCTAAGAAACCTCTTCTCGTCACTATGGGACTGTAAACCTATACTTATATCCACACAGAGACATATACTCATAATTTAAAAGATACATTTTTAAGAAAAGTGTGAATCTGAATTAAGAAGGGAAGATATTGGAATCTTGAATACATGATTATGTCAGGCTAGTTGGTAAAGTACTCTAACATCAGTCACTGAGATGATATAATGAAGTAAATATTTATCTACCACCTTTAGGAATTTATTTTGTTAAAGAATGTTAATTGTTGCCAAGCAACTGATTAATTCTAACCAATTAATTAATTATAATGCTACAATATGTCTGCGACCACCTTAAAATTCTTACCCCTATCTACAAAATCCTATCCATGAATTCTCAAGGGATGATTTGAAGTTCTCTAGAATTTAAGATTACATGCGTTCAGCTGTGTCTTAATGAGGTTAAGAAAAGTCCACATTAATAGCTCAAATTTTGGACTATTAATTATCCAGTTCATCAGAACTTGGTGAAAAGGCAAATTTTGTTTTGCCACAAAATAATATTCTTCATTAAATCTTAAAATATTTGGTCACCTAAACAAAAGCTGCACAATAGCATTTTCAATTGAACTTCTAAGTTATGTGGACAAACCTTTCAGGGTCCCGCTCCTGAGTGAAGCAGTACAGGCAATAAATCACTGTTCAAATGAGATCATTTTTCCTTATAGATGAGACACTCGTAAGATTTTTAATCCAAAGTGATCACTTCTAATTGCATGTATATCAAGTATATCAACTCAGCAGGTTGCATTTTTGAATAAACATGTATAAAAATGTGTGTGCGTGTGTGTGTGTGTAACAATGATAATTGAAATGGTCATGAAGTTGAGAGAGAATTGATCAAAAGGGTGATAGAAAATAAATGAAGTCAATACCGTGTTTATGTATGGACTTCTCAAAAATACTATAATGAGTATAAAAATAAACTAAAATTATTTTAGCTATTCTAAACACATTGTTTTTGTCTTTTTTCCCCAAAATTAATGGCAGAGGAAATTTTCAAACTTAAAAAAAAATGATAAAAATGATGTAGAACCATTTGCAAATGTTCAAGCTTCGGACAAAATATTTCAAGCTAAAAATTTATGATAGTCTTCAGAACTTGGCTGTTAAACAATGAGCTTTTCAGCACACACACGCTTTCAAATTTTGAATAGAGTGTCATAGGATACTATTGGAATATTCATAACTTAATTTCTTATGTCTTAAGTCTTTCTTATAATATGCTTGATATTTTTTCCAAATGCTGGATTCTAGAAATTAATTACTAACTGAAAGCCTATGTTATAAACACCATTTATACTATGTATTAATATTATAATAGCAAGGATGTGGGCTAAGTAGTATCTCCGGTATGATAAGAAAGAGTAACTAAAGAACGTGAAGTTTAAGAACCATCTCTATGTCAGCATCATTGAACTCTCCATGTGAAAAGAAAGTCTTCACCAGGACCCCACTCAGAGATCAGGGAATCGTGCAGACGAGAGGAACAAAAGACTATAGAAGGCAAAGGAGATGGAGAACTCTAGGTGAACATGATCCACCAATCAAGTCAACAGGGCTCATATGGGCTCAGAGAGGCTGACGTTGCAAGCACAGGCCTGCGTTGTTCTGCTCAGGGTGCTCTACCTTTACAGTATGACTGTTTTAAGAAAGGGAATGGGTGTATCCCTGACACTTTTGCTTGCTCAAGAGATATTTTTTTGTCGACTGGGTTGCCTTTTCCAGCCTCAATAAATGGGCTTTGCATTAACTTATTTCATCTTGTTTTGTCTTTTTTGGCTGTCATCCCTTAGAGGCTTGCTCTTTTCTGAAGAGGAAATAAAGGGGGATTAGACCTGGGAGAAAGGGTAGTTGTGAGTGAGGGGGCTGGGAAGAGTGGAGGGGGGAAGAAACTGCAGTCAAGATTACTGTATGAGATACAAATCTATTTTTGTAAAAAAAAATAGATTGTTTGTATAATTGAAAATAATAACTATAGAATGTGAGCTCTAATTACTTTGACTTTACAAAACCATTTTGCAATGCTGTCTTTCTATGAATCCAACCATTTCTAAAATATCCCTTTCGTAAGGAATTTTTAATCAGGCAACATTGTAAGAATTGATATATTGTACTGAAAATGCAGGACAAGTTTCAATTCCCAAAACCAATATTCTAAAGAAGATATGATACATAAAGAAAATATATAGTTAATATATGTAGACTACATAGAAGCAGACACTATGATGAAACTATCCTGTATAGTAACAAAAATCATACATTATTTAAATATTTGAGAGTACTTCTATGTAAAACTTCAAGAAGACCGTGGCAACTGATAGAAAATATGTTAAAGACACTGAGAAGAGCACACATAGTCATGCCCAATAATGAAAAATCATCTGTTCTTCCTGAGATCTACAAAGGAAACAATATAACTGCAGAAAGTAGTTGGTAAGGACTTGAAGCTGAATGCTTAAGTTGTGTGTAACATTATGTAAGCACTAGTGTTTATGAGGAATGCAACAAGAAAAATGGGAATTTTATGAGTAGGACAGTGGTGGTAGAAGTCTTTAATCCTAGGAGGTAGAGTCAGTAAGATCTCAGTAAATTCAAGACCATCCCAGTCTACAGAGCAAGTGGAGCCTTGCCCCAAAAGGAGGGAATTTTATGAAGAGGAGGGCAAAATTATATATTTTTTTCTTTTTTTTAAATTTATTTATTAAATATTTCTGTCTCTTCCCCACCTCCGCCTCCCCTTTCCCTCCCCCTCCCCCAATCAAGTCCCCCTCCCTCGTCAGCCCAAAGAGCAATCAGGGCTCTCTGTCCCGTGGGAAGTCCAAGGAAAACCCTCCTCCGTCCAGGTCTAGTAAGGTGAGCATCCACGAAACTGCCTAGGCTCCCACGAAACCAATAGGTACAGTAGGATCAAAAACCCGTTGCCATTGTTCTTGAGGTCTCAGTAGTCCTCCTTGTCCGCTATGTTCAGCGAGACCTGTTTTAACCCAGGCTTTTTCAGACCCAGGCCAGCTGGCCTTGGTGAGTTCCCGATAGAACATCCCCATTGTCTCAGTGTGTGGGTGCACCCCTCGTGGTCCTGAGTTCCTTGCTCGTGTTCGCTCTCCTTCTGCTCCTGATTTGGACCTTGAGATTTCAGTCCGTGCTCCAATGTGGGTTTCTGTCTCTGTCTTCTTTCATCGCCTGATGAAGGTTAATATTCAGGAGGATGCCTATGTGTTTTTCTTTGGGTTCACCTTCTTATTTAGCTTCTCTAAGAACCCGAATTATAGGCTCAATGTCCTTTATTTATGGCTAAATTATATTTTAAGTTCCAAAATATGTATTCAAGTTTCCATTTTAAGAGTGTTGGAATATTCTTGATGTAGAATCACTGACATCTGTGAAACAATGATCATGTACTCAAAATGATAAACAATGATGAACAACAATAAAATTCAGGGAACAGAGAAATCTCAAAAAAGTCCAAATTGAAGCACTGTTTTGAAGATACAGTCAATGTTGCTTACTGATGACCTAGAGATTGGAGAGAAAACTGACCTTTTACTTTTATTGAGAACCATATTTTTCTTTAGCGTTTAATAGGAATTCTAATTTTAAACCCTGTATAAATTTAATAAAATTTGTCTTTATAAAGTACCTTGCTCTTTAACCAGATTCTCCTTTTTTTAAAATATTTTTTTTGTTTTATGAACATTTGTGTTTTGTATGCATGTGTATGTCTCTGTGAAGGTGCTAGGTCGTATTGAATATTCTTTTACATAGTGTGAATATATTCCACTCTGTTTGGTTTAATAAAGAAGCTGACTGGCCCATAGTAGGAAAGGTAAAAGTTAGGCAGAATTGGCAGCCAAAAATGGGCAAGAAAGAGAAGAGGAGTCTCAGGATCTCAAGAAGGCAAGGAGAGAAGGAGATAACCTTGCTGTACTAATAAAAGGTACCCAGACACGTGTCATAGAAGAGGTAAAATATTTGGGTTAATTAAAAATGTAAGACTTAGTAACAAACCTGAGCTATTGTCTGAGCATTTATAAATAATTTCAAGTTTGTTATGGTTCCTTGGGGTACTGATTGGTGGGACAGAAAAGTCTGCCTATGATGACCTCAGGATCTGAAGTTATAGACAGTTGTGAGCAGTCAGTTGAGTGCTGAGAATTAAACCTGGGTCCTATGGAAGAGCAGTCCGTTCTCTTATAAATTGAACCATCTCTCCAGACTCCCAAATTATATTTTATTGTTTGAAATAGCACTATGATTGGAGTAACAAGGTGTGAATTTGAAAGGCAATAATCTACACTCTAAATTACATATCAGATGTTTTGATTTAAAATGTTTTACAATGGTAACTCTGAATAAAAATTATAAACAATTTTTGGATGCCAGTATCTTCGAAAATTTTCTTCACAAAATAGTTTAGCTAATAGTTATAAAATGCTGAAATCTTCCAAATGGTTTTCTTTGTTTATTTTTGAAGCTCCCCAAAATACCTAACTCAGATGCTGCCATTTGCATATGAGAACAATTATGAAACAGAGAATAATAGGCATCTGCACAAAGACAAAAATATATGTCAGAACCAAGTTGAATTCCAGATACTATCAAAACAATCTTTTTTGTTTAATGAGATGCCTTTGCAACCTTAAAATTTTTTTTGATATGATGAATCTTAGTTTCCAAAATTAAAAAATTAAAAAAGACAAAAGCACGTTGGCCTAAGTTAAGCTAGTATACAGATATTTCCATTATTGGAGTGTAAATTGAAAACAAATATTTGTGTTTATGGAAAAGGCATAAATAATTTCTCAGTTATTCAGGATAAAGTAAAAATGGCATCCTGTGGAGCTCAGTGGATAAAATGCCATGATTGCAGAGTATTCTGGGAAAGGTATACAGTTAAAGAATTGTGTCTTGTTTAATTTTATAAGTCTCTTTCAGGTTAATAACTTATTTCTCTCCCAGGAATAGTAAGGTAAAAATGAATTAATTCATGGCATAATACAAGATAGGCAGTCATAAAATACTGGCATTTTCCAAATTGCCAGTATAAGAATTGTTAGAAGAACATGAATATTATTTTCAGATTCTCCAAGGGGTTAACCTTTATGTTATCTGCTGAATATGAATTATGTATTAGCTTCTCATATTTCATATGTAGAACTTTTTTACTTTGGTCTTCTTCCTCAAGATGACCTTGATGTAATCAGAGATAATAGTGTACTTTACCAAAGACATTAATCAATAACTTCATAATATGAAGCACTATGAATTTTTAAAAGCTTTATCTTGAATTATTCAAATCTTGTATCAAAAAAAAATAAAGTCAGCTGAGTGACTTAGATTTTTATGATCCTACAAGTCGTCTTCTATGTTTTATCACATTTATTTGTTGTTTAAGATAGAATTTGTTGGTAATGCTGAGTGAGTTCCACTCAATTTCTTGTACATATATTTATCATTAATTTCCATAAATACTTTGTATGAATAAAAGTTTCTAATAAGAACTTATGCATAAAAGAATAGCCTTAACATTGTAAGAATTCCAATCATATCAAAATTTAAAAGTTAATAAAAGGAAACACAGAAGAATAACATAATAGCAATAGTGATACTCAGGGTATAGCTAAATGGAAACACCTTTTCAGGCATTTCATCTTAGGTTTGTCCTATATCATATTAAAAATAAAAGCAAAATTACAATATTAAACAAGGAACAGATTTTCCTGCAATCACTATTATTATTTACCTGTGCAAAGACATTGTTGAATATTATTCAACTTAATATCAATTTAGCAATATGGAATGTGAAGGAAAGTCTTTTGCAAACATACACCCAGATATTTTTTCTTAATCTGAGACACATGCACCATATATATTCTAATAATATTCATTAGCATCAAGCAATCATTTTTTAAACCTATATGCAACTTTTAGATTAGGAAATAAAAACAGTATATATATATATATATATATATCACAATAACTCTGTTCACTCGAAAATACATACAAATTTTTAAGGCACGTCTTTTATATTCAGGAAAATGTACTTTAGAAATAAATCTACAAAAGATATAAATAAAGTTCACTTGAGTAAGACTGCCTGTATGCATTAATCCTATGAGATAACAGGTCAATATATTTGTTAACATATAAAGCAGACTTATTAGAATTGCATCTGACTTTTTAATTGAGACTCTATAAGCCAGAATGACCTTGGCAGATGTCCTGTAGTCTTTAAGAGACCACAGACGCTAGTCAGGCTTCCCATCCTATGGGAAGTCCAAGGTCCTCCCTGTTCCTCCCCAGGTCCAGGAAGGTGAGAATCCAAACAGACTAGGCTCCCACGAAGCCCGTCCATTCACTATTGATTCTACTGAACTTTATTCTTTACTTTCATTGGGTCCCCTAAGTTTGCATATGCTGTGCATTCATTTTATTTTAATTCTAGGATATCATTAATTTTTTCTGCATTTCTGTCTTAACTCAATAATCATTCAATAGAGAATTTAAATAGACCTTTAATACCTAAGGAAATAGAAATCAATAATAGTCTCCCAACCAAAAAATGTCCAGAGTCAGATGGTTTCAGCAAAGAATTCCACCAGAATTTCAAAGAAAAGTTAATATCAATACTCCCCAAATTGTTCCACAAATGAGAAATGTAGGGAACATTGCAAAATTCTTTCTATGAGACTACAGTTACCCTGATACCTAAGACAAAGGAAGATGCAACAAAGAACATTGATGCACAAATACTTAATAAAATATTGGCAAACTGGATCAAAGGACATATCAAAAATATCATCCATGGTGATCAAATAGGCTTGATCCCAGAGACACAGGATGGTTCAATATACAAAAATCTACAGATTTATTGCAAGCCCTTTCAAAATCCCAAGACAATTATTCACAGACCTTAAAAGAATACACTCAATTTTTTTATGGAAAAAGAGAACAGCTAAAACAACCCTTTACAATAAAGGAGCTTCTGGAGTCATTCCCATCACTGACTTCATGTTATTCTATAGAGCAATAGTAATAAAAAAAAAACCCTGCTTGATATTGACATGAGCACAGACACATGGACCAAGGGAATCAAATTAAAGACACCGACATGAATCTACATACCTATGAACGCCTAATTTTTAACAAAGATGTAAAAGTTATACAATGGAAAAATAAAGTTTCTTCACCAAATGGTGCTGGCATAACTAAATATCAACACGCAGAAGAATGTACATAGATCCATATCTATCACAATGCATAAAGCTCAAGTTCGAGTGGATCAAAGACCTCAACAAAGATCCAACACTGATCCTGATATAAGAGAAAGTGGGAAGTAGCCTTGATCACATTGGCACAGAGACCACTTCCTAAATGTTACACCAGTAGCACAGACACTGAGAACAATGATCAATAAATGGGACCTCTGGAAACTGAGAAGTTTGCCAGGCAAAGAACCTGGTCAATAAGAAAGAAAAAAAAAAAACTGCCTAGAGAATGGGAAAAGATCTTCACCAACCCCACATCTGACAGAGCGTTAATCTCCTAAATATTTAAAGAACTCAAGCCAAATTCTTTTTAAAGGTCATAGTTATCTCTATACCCAAACTACAAACAGACTCCACAAAGAAAGAGAATTGCACACCAATTTCCCTCAAAAAGAATGATGCAAAAATACTTAGTTAAATACAAACTGTTTCCAAGAATACATCAAAAGATCACTTACCTTATTTTTTTTACTCCAGTCATGTTTGATTGTATTCTTGGTCTCTGGCCATAATCTTGTCTAACCATATGCTGCAATACTCATAAATTGGTGCCTACAGCAGTTGTCATAAGAGAGATTTCATCAAGTAATTGATGAAAACAGATGCAGAGACCCACAGGAAATCATTAGGCTAAGCTTGGGGAATCCTGCTCAAGAGGGGGAGAAAGGATTTTATGAGCTAAAGGTGGTAAAGGACATCGCATGAAACCCACAGAATCAAGTATCTGGGCTCATAGGAGCTCAGAGTCTAAAGCGACAGCCATGGAGCCTGAAAGAGACTGACCTCGGCTCTCCACATGTATGACAAAGTTGTGTATCTTTGTCTACCTGTGTGCCTTCTAACAGTGGGAGAAGGGATTGTCCATAATGTTTTGCCTGGCTTTTTTTAACCTATTCTCATACTGTGGTACCTTGCCGGTTTTAACACAAGTTTTGCCAATATCCGTAGGAGGCTTGACCTTTTCTACACAGAAACAGAAAAAAGTAGCTGGGGAGGATAGAGGGAAGGAGAGGGAGAGAATTCCAAGCAGATAGAGGAGTAGAGAGTAGGAAGAGAAAAAGAGATGCCATGTAGCCTCCAGGGGAGAAAGACACCTATGCACTAGTACCTGTAAACCACGAGCTTAGTGGTAAAACATAAAATAATGGAAATGGATTAATGGGATAGATGCAATTTCTATCCAATTTGAAGAGTTAGTTAATAGGCCATGCAGTGTTGTATATATACAATATTCAGTCTGCATGTATTCCTACAGGCCAGAAGAGGGCATCAGACCTCGTTACAGATGGTTGTGAGCCACCATGTGGTTACCGGGAATTGAACTCAGGATCTTTGGAAGAGCAGACAATGCTCTTAACTGCTGAGCCATCTATCCAGCCCAGCAGTGTTGTAATAATGCAGTTTCTGTGTGATTATTCTGGGTCTGAGCAGCCAGGAAATGAACAAGTAGCCTCTGCCAATAAGCTGGATCTTGCCCCAAAAGTTCAATTCCATTGATTCATAGATTTTTGTTAATGATTTTATAGCAATTAATTTTGTAATTTAAAAAAAATTGGCAGTTTCTAGATTTGCTTTATACCTACAGCAATTCCAAAAAAACTGTTGTGTTGTCTACATGAACACATGTATATATGTTTGATTGTACACACAATTGACTTATGGTGTGTGCCAAGTACACACACAACAAATAGCATTAAATTTCACTGTTTTCATATGACATAAATTATTGTCAACAAATTATTGAATATGCAGTGTTTTGTACTTTTGATTCATAAATTTATTCTAAAAATTGCATTGATTTCATATTCATATGAAAACTTTTCAAAGTCACTGGAAAATTTGATATTTAATTGAAGTTAGTAATTAAACATATTATCCATTGTTTATGGATTTCTCTTTCATAGAATAGTGAGTTGTAAGGAACTCATATTTTTATGGAGCATGCATTTAAATGTTTTATAGGTACTCTCTTTCAATTCATACTTTAAATATTAATGTATTTATTATTACATGATGGTATAAGATTATACTAATAAGAAATAAACTTGAAACTTCATGTAAAATATATATGTATACAATATTATAAAATAGTTATATGATAATTATCCTTTCTTTATATATAATGTATCTACTTATTATTATGAACCAATCAATGACATTTTCCATTGCTTTATTATAATATGCAGATGTGCCACTGATTTCTTGCATTGTTCTTTCATCCAAAATTTTTAATGGTCCACTTTATGATAAGAATAATACATCAAGGGACCATCTTAACTTCCATCAATATTTTGCATATATAGATTTACCATTTTATTTGTATCATCTTAATTTGTCTACTTGTATCATCTATAATTTGTAAAAGCAATTTCTGCTGACAGCATTATTTTTGTGCACCTAATTTTGTTCAGAAATAAAGCATTACTAATTTCTTATCTATGTCATGCTGTTTTTTTTGACTTTCTAGGTATATACATGTCATGATGGTTAACAGGTTAATGTTAATTACTTATTAAGAATAGGAAATTAAATTATAATGCTTTATACTTTTACACTCATCGATTTTTGTGTATAGGTTTATTGACAAAATGTGTCATGTATTTTGTTATCTACTCCAGTAGATGGCCCTAAACTCACACACAAATTGACTGTGCTGAGTGGGCTCTCTGGTCAAAACACAACAAACAAAACAAAACAAATCAAAAACAAACTAAAGCAAAAACAAAGTTGTGAGACAAAAATGTTGGTAGGAAACAGGATGAATTGTAGTTGATGGAGCAGGGCATGGGTTGATCTAACCATACTCTATCCACATATAAATTTCTCCAATAATAAAAAAGAATTTAACTTTTTCAAGATATAGAGTTTAGCAAAGTACCTGCTGGTTCCCTTTCAGGGTCCATGCCATTACCAGTTGTGAACTTTGAAAAAATTTTTACAAAAATATCATACATGAGTATTGTTCTTATAAAATTTCCACCTCTGTTTTCAACCTGGAACTCTTCCCATTTCCTACCACTTCTTCACACATTTATATGTCCTTCAGTAATCACTGTAACATGCATACAACTGCCCCCACACACACACACACACACACACTCATGCATACTGTTACATATGTCCTTTTGAAAGCAATCTAGAGTTTTATCCCTCATTCCTTTTCCTTTCTCTTTATTGCTCTCCAGTTACTCTTTTGTCCTGCCCTAGTTGAAATCCCCCACCATGTTTTTGTCCCAGGTTCCCCCATCATGGAAGCTATGTCAAGCCTCTTCCTCTCTAGAAATCCTCTCCTCCTACATTATGGGTCCTTTGTACCTTTTTTGGCTCATCTGGCTACTTTGGGTTCTGAGATTACATCTACAAATTTGGAACTTGAACCCAACAATTTGGAATATGTGGTTTCTTTCCTAAGAGTGTATTATCTAGTACATTCCATAGGAATAAGTTATGACATCATTTTTAGAGCAGACTTTTATATATCATGTTTTCTTTTTCATTAATCAGTTGAAGGACACCTATGATGCTTCTGTAGCCTACATATTATCAATAGAATGACAATAAACATTGCTGACAAATTATCAGTGTAGTAGAACATTGCTTTGGAAATATGGCAAGGGGTAGTATAACTGGATCATATCATAGGTTTATTTTTATTTCTTTGAGAGGTCTTTACATTGACTTCCAGAGTGGCTCTCCAAATTTGCAACTTTAACAGGTAATATGGATTCACCTTCCCTGCTTCCTAGCCAGCACTTATTGTCTGTTGTATTTTTAATCTTTGACATTTTGACTCAGGAAAGATGGAATCTCAGAGTTTGGGGGATTTTTCCACTTATTGTTAAAGATATTAAACTCTTCTAAGATATATTTCTCCATTTATTTTTTATTACTTATTTTGAGAACACTGAATTCACAGCTCTAAATGAGACATTTATATTAATTCCACCAACTCCAAGATTCAGAGAGCCATGAGAAGAGATTGGAAAGATTATAAACGCTGTGGATTGGGTAGGAGATCAAGGGAATGCAGTCTTCTGGACATGATGTAGATGCTTCAAACTTGATCTCACAGCAGCTGTGATTACCCACACAGTTCTTATACAGATCAAGGCACCCAATATTTCAGGATAAAATGTCTAGCTCTTTACTCTCAACCCTTAGTGAGGAGCTATTGACAATGAAAAGTTGCCCTTAGTATTAGATTTTTTATTGAGTATTTACCCACTGCTTGGCTAAACTCATGCACACACAGGCTGTTATCAATCAACTTAGTAGGTTACCAAAAATAAAATAAGTTATGTGAATGCGGAAGAAAGCATGATGATATTGGAGGAGTGGAAAGGGGAGTTAATTATGAATATATTTTATTTACATACAATCTTCAAAAATAAATGGTATTTTTACCATTTATACAATATACAAAAATATACAAATATACAAATTTGTACAATTTTGTATTAAATATACGAAAATAATGGTATTATCACTAGGAATATATTTCATCGCTTACTGGATATTTAAAAGTACAGGAACTTTATGATATTTAATTAGTGACACATCTAATCAAATTTAATCATCACAATATTTGGTCACATTAAAAAAACCCAAAAGTTATCTATCTTTTTTTTAAATGTAGGAACAGTATTAAATATAATAAAGTGGGAAAATATTAAAAACAAACCATTTATCTCTGATCATAGATATATAGATATATAGCATCTGTATTGTGTCAATTATTTTAAACTGATTATCTCCACTGTGGTCCATATCAGACAATTTATTTTCAGATATGAGGCCAAGAATCAGGACCATGTGCTTGCTAGGCAAGTACTCTACCACACACCTAAATCCCCAATCCCTACATGAGTATTTGCATGGAAGCAGATGCTTCTGTTTGCTCATCAGGTTTAATACCGAACTGTTTTGCTGTGTTTGTTTTATTTGCTTGTTTCATCCTGAAACTCATGAAAAAAAAAAAAAACATATTTCTGCACGGTCTACACAAAGTTGCCAAGAGAGTCACCAGGCTGTAGTTTGTCACCTAATAACAGACTCCATCATTTCTGAGTTCCCGTTTTCTGGCACTACTGAAATGCTTTCACCTGAACCACTATGGAGCAAGCTGAGCCATGGGAATAAATCTGCCACTGTGTTCTGCATCCACAATAGATCATCTAAGGTTGAAAGGGAGGTCTTTGGGAAGACAGAAACTTTCCTCTGCATACCCTATGTAAATGCGTGCCTGAGGAGGATGAAATGCTGCCTTCTTGCAGTGTTATTTACGGCATGCTGTTACTGCACAACATTTTTCAGTAACAATTTATCACTTCCTCCCACAATGAAGTTGCTCTACCGAGCACTCTCTTCTCATGGAACTGTTGTCACTAACAGAGAGTTTGTTTCTTCCATGCTGATTCATCATTTTAGCATCCATGAGTCAGGCATCTTATAGCAATTTTGAATTCCCATTTGCCCTCAATCTCTATGCCTGCACCATGGATCTGGGTTATTGTTACCTTATAAAAGATACCCGGGTCACAGAGTTTATAAGTCCTTCAGTGATGATTCAGTGCTGTATCTCCTTACCTGCAAACACAAGCATTTTAGTGGACTCCAACGTCTCTAGGGTTTGGTCACCAGATATACTGCACCGCTTCATTTCTAGGCTTTATTCCCATTGGACAAAAATTACACCCAACTGTTTTTATACAGTTTATGTGTTCACTTGAATAGCAATATGAGAAAAAAAGCAACATGTTCACAATGTTGTGTAACAGTTATGAAGCCTCATTTGTTTCCCATCGACTCCATTTACTCTGAAGTAAACACTAATCCCGAATTAGCTTTGATTTAATATCTTGCTGTTGTTTTGGATTTTAGTGCCCAATATTACATGAATTTTAATTTCATGAAGATGAAATTATTATTTATTTTCAACCTGTTTCTCAATCATCAATATTCATCCTCAAGTTCTGCCTAATGTTTGTTTGTGGGTCCCTGTATCTGCTTCCATCGGTTGCTGGGTGGAGTCTCTCTTAAGATAATTGGGCTAGACAAAAGTCCTGTAACAGGCTATAGTTGGATATAATTAAGAATCATTTCAGTGCCTTTTTAAAAAATTTCTTTGTTCATCATGTTTGGATACATCCTAAGACTGCGCCATCCAGCTTTAGGATCCTGCCATCTACGCAATGTGTGAGCATAGGCTTCTTCTTGTTACATGAACCTTAGGTTTCAGCAGGCATTGGTTCGCAGTTGGCCACTCCCACAAGCTTTGATCCACCACTATCTCACTGGTTTTTTTTAATATATATTTTATTTATTTATTTATTTACTTATTTACTTATTTATTTAGAAGTCAGGTCAGTTTGTGGGTCATTGTTTTTGGAGCTGGGTCCCAACACTGAGTTCTCAGTTGGGTTACAGAAGATTGCTGGTTCAGGCTCCGTATCCTCCATTACTAGGAGTCTTCGCTAGGCTTGCTCTAGTAGGATCCAGGAAGTTTCTACGGTATTAGGTTTCTGTACCCCCACGATATGCCCACCTATTGTTTTAAGACATGAGCTGGATAATAGATCAACAAATGACTAAATATATAAGTATAAATGTTTTAAACACAGCTGGTGCACATTTGTTCCTTACTTGTTGTGTTCCTTACTTTTACTAAGGGCAATTTTTTGAAGAAAAACAAGAAGGGTACATTGACTTAGGTTCTAAATCTTTAGAATGTCTCTCTGCTGTCATTTTTCTTGAACAAAAGTAAGTTTATCTAAAGTATTTGTACTTGAATAAGTATAAGTGATACATATTTTTTGTCAACATGTTCCTTCTTCTTGGATTTATTGACATAACTTCAATTTTATGTCTGGATTTTATGTGGCTTGGTAGAAAGCCAACGTCCAGTAAAAGAAGTTCTCTCTCTTTCCTCTCTCTGTCTCTGTCTCTCTCCTCTGTTTACATGTATCTTCAGTTTTCCTGAAGGTCAAAATTTGGTCATGAATATCTATGGTTCGTAGACCAGAATCAATATTCCTCAAATTTTCAATGACAGCTTTCTCAGTTGAGCACTAATTATAGCATCATGTTCCTTCAATTATCAATCTCAAGCTCATGTTCTGTAATCCTTGGGGAACCCTACAGAAGAGGGGGAATAAAGACTATAGCTACAGGAGTTGAGGATACCAGGAGATCAAGACCCACCACTAAGCATCCCATAGGACTTCACAGAGGTTGAAGTGGCAATCACAGAGCCTGCAGGAGTCTATACAAGGTCATCAGCTCTACATTTTTCTCTGCTCCCCTCCCTGCCTCTCTTCTCCCTTTCAATCCTCCCCCAAGGTCCCCATGCTCTTAATTTACTCAGGAGATCTTGTCTTTTTCTACTTCCCATGTAGATTAGATCTATGTATGTCTCTCTTAGGTTCCTCATTACTGTCTAGGCTCTCTGAGATTGTGATTTGTGGGCTGGTTTTCTTTGTTTTATGTTTAAAAACCACTTATGAGAAAGTACATGTGATAATTGTCTTTCTGTATCGGGATTAACTCACTCAAAATGATGTTTTCTAGCTCCATCCATTTGCCTGTAAAAGTCAAGATATCGATTTTTTTTTTCTGCTGTGTAACACTCCATTGTGAAAAAAAACCTCTCATTTCTTACAATATATGCTCTTCTTTTGCTTTACTTAAAATTATATCATTTGAAATAAGCTATATTTGACTTATAAGTAACAATTTAATAATAAGTTTAACCTCTACAATGTCTACAATATCCAACATTTCAATAAAGAAAAGCAACATAAGGGCAAGAAGAGGCAAATAAATAAATTAAGGACATGGAGAAAAAGAAGTGAAAAACAGTCTGATATAGGAATTTTATTCATGAATGCAGAAAAATGAATTGAAAGAATTTGAAACTAGTTGAATAATTTCCTAGCAGTTTATTCTACTTAAACGTACAACAAGTTGATCTCTCAAGTCTATTGAATTGATATTGACAACTGATATACATACAATATATAACGAAATACTAATAATAACAAAATGTTACTCAGTTATTTATTTTATTATGGTCTTGCTACTAGGGCTCATACATAAAGGTATAAATTACCAAATTTATAGAACATATGTATTGTATTTAGTTCACAGTTTGTTTAGGTATCTATTTCTTTTTATAAATTTATGCATCATTTCTTTTAACAATAATCTTGATTGATAATAATTTTAATTTTATCTCTATTTTAATAGATAAGAAACTATTTTCATACAACAAGATAATTATAATATTGGATAAAAGTCCACAGTGGTGCTTCATATTGTTAGTTATTAACATAGAGGTTACTTTATTCAATATGGTAGATGAATGATGTCTGGTTATCTTTGGATATGAATCTGACCTATTTATATTAAAAGTAAAATTATCAAAATAAGAAGAATTTAAAGACTATTTGTATCTAAGAGAAACAAAATGTGCTCTCATGGATATGGCAAAGTGCATGTGTAATGAATTTTATAAAAGTAAAATTGTATTAGTGACTAACATCAAGTTTATAAGTTGATTAAATTTTAAGTTTTCATTTTCTACCCAATTTAGAAAAGCAGAACTCCTTGGTACTCTCAATTAGTTGTTTTATTTAATTTCATATTAGTAATTCTTAAATAGGAAGCAAATCTCTAATTTACTTTTTGCAAATTAATTAATATCTGAATAATTGTTTTAGTCAGAATTATGTGAAATCTCGAGTCTCATTTCTGTCTGGACAGTACAGAAATTTTTAAGCCAGAAAAATAATAGTCTGTGTCCTTAAAGTAATGAACAGAAACAAAAAGCAAAAAAAAGAACTGAATAATCTTTTTTTAATATTTATTTATTTATTATATATTCAATATTCTGTCTGTGTGTATGCTTTCAGGCCAGAAGAGGGCACCAGACCCCATTACAGATGGTTGTGAGCCACCATGTGGTTGCTGGGAATTGAACTCAGGACCTTTGAAAGAGCAGGCAATGCTCTTAACCTCTGAGCCATCTCTCCAGCCCCAGAACTGAATAATCTTAATAAAATTTTTGTTAATTTTTTATGTTTTTCTAACATATTCTAAACATTTTTGATATATATAATTGTTTTTAGACTTAAATACATTTAGCTTTTATGGCTTTGAACGTAATTTATGACTAATTGAAATTTATAATTTAAAACAACTTAGTAGTAGAAGTCATATTTTATAAAATAAAATTATTCGTGTATGGTTTGAACAAAATCATTAAATACAATTAATAGGTAATTGAAGCTGTAAGGAGCCCAGAAACAGAATGGTTTCTGTCTCTTCATCTGTAATAAATAGATAAAAAGAATGGTTTGTGTCTGTTCATCTATAGCAAGTAGATATCTAATAGATTGTCAAATCCCAGATCAAGGATTTAGGGGATTTGGGGTCACTAGAAGAGTCTTGTTTAGCATACAGAAATTTCTTAATTGAACTCCTATTCCTAAAATTCCAAATCCAAGCAGTAGGGATAAATCCTGGTGCCACTGCCAGTGGTCCTGCTGTCGGCCCCTGACATTCAACTGTCACCCACGTTCGGGCAGTTTAGTTTGGTCCTATGCTGGTTTCTTTCCTGTCCAGCTGGAATGGCGCTCACATTAGCTCAGGGAAACTTTCAGTGGGGGTCCCCATCATAGTCTTGATCTCTTTGCTCATATTCTCACTCCTCACACTCTCCAGCTGGACTTTGGGAGCTAAATCCAGTGCTCCACTGCGGGTCTCTGCCTCTGTTTCCATCAATTTCCAGATGAAGGTTCTATGATGACATCTAATATAGTCATCAACCTGACTACAGAGCAAGGCCAATTCAGGGATTCTCTCCACTATTTCTTATGGTGTTAGCTGGGGTCATACTGGTGGATTCCTGGGAATTTCTCTAGTGACGGGTTTCTTGCTAGCTCCATAATGGCTCTCTCAATCGAAATCCCTCCCTCCGTCCTTCCCCCATCTTGCCTGTACTGTTTTCTCGGGTTCTTCTTCTGTCTCTCCTCCCTCCTCTCCCCTTCCTCACTCTCTTCATCTTCCACCCCCATGCGCCCAGTTTTGTCAGGCAATCTTGTCTATTTCTACTTTCTAGGGGGATCTATATGTGTTTCTCTTAGGGTTCATCTTGCTGCATAGCTTCTCAAGGGGCATGGGACTATAGCCTTGTAATCCTTTGCTTTACAGTTAGTATCCACATATGAGTGAGTACAAACCATTTACTTCTTCTTAGTCTGGGTTACTTCACTCAGCATTTTTTTTTCTAGTTCTGTCCATTTGCATGCAAATTTCAAGGTGTTTTTTTGTTGTTGTTTTTGTTTTGTTTTTAGGGTTTTTTGTTTGTTTGTTTTTGGTTTTTGTTTTTTTCCGCTGAGTAGTACTCGATTTTGTAAATGTACCACATTTTCTTTATGCATTCTTTGGTTGAGGGACATCTGGGTTGATTTATCCCTACTTCCTGTACTGGCTTTTTGTAACTGATTCTTTTTAGATGGATACCTTGCTCAGCCTAGATAAAGAACAGAAGTTCTTTGTCCTTCCTCAAAGCAATGTGTGTCACCCTCTCTGAGGAGTGGATGGGGGTGGGTTGGGGGAGGAACATGGAGGAAATGGGAGGAAGGGAAAAAAATGGGAACTGGGATTGGTATGTAAAATGAAAAAAGTTACTTGTTTTCTTTAAAAGTAAAATATCCAAATCAAAACCAAAACTTAACCCAGAACCAAACCAAACAAACAAATAATAAAAGTATAAAAACATGACAGTCAAAAAATACATTATTATTATTTTATAAAGAACTTACACAATTCATTATTTTAGAGAAAAAAATCTTACTTAAGATATTATGATAGATAAGAAAAATTCTTGTCTATAATAATCACTAATTACAAAAATGTTCAAATGTATTGTATGTGTGATTATGAAAGATAGGAGCATTTTCTGGTACAGAATTTATATAGTTCCTAAAGATATTTTTGAGAAAAGTAGCAATGCAAATAAAAAGAAAAAAATCTTAAGATACATGTAAAATTTTTATTGTAAACCCAAGACGTCTCCTCTACCTTGTGTGCATACAAACTACCAGATTTTAATTAATACCAAAGAATATTTAAAACATGGAGTATCCATGAATTCACAGTTCTGCAAAATACATGAAAATTTATTCACACAGTAGATGCCTTTGTACATACTCATTGTATGCATGAGTTAACTGTCTGATAACACCTAATAGACATTTGACTAAATTCTGAAATTGATTATTACTCCCACTCTATTCAAAGAAAAAATTAAAGATATATAAATGTAACACTTTGTAAAACAGCAAACTGATTCTCACCAAAAATATCACATCAATAGTTACTTTACTCGTCTTTTTCAATGCTCTTTAATCATGTCTTACTGTCATCTAGATCTTAGGCAATTTTATTGCCTCTTATGCTTTCCTTCTTTAGAAAATAACAGTGTTCAAGTTTCTAGTCCTGTTTCTTTTCTAATGCGAGCCATGAATAATTTTTATACCCATTTAATTAGAAACTAATTCAACTTTGAAATGGTTCAATGTGCTAACTTTGAACAGTCTTTTCAGTTCTACTGTATGTTAGGAATTTCAGTAACAGCCTGTGAATACTAGGCATGCTATCTTAGGTACAAAGTTCTGCACCCTAAAGTTTTTTCCTAAAGAAATGCCATATATTTGCTAATTCTGCTTAAATAAAATGTCATTTATTGTGCCAAATGATGTCGTAATTAGTGTCTTTGTGAACTGCTTTGAATCACAGTAGCATGATGTAATTTTAGATTTAAATTAATTTCAAATATTTTACTGCAAGTGTTGCTAAATGACCTGCACATAATTTCTTCTGGTAGCGAGGTCACTTCTCTCTCTCCTAAGAAAAAAATATAATGTGGAATAGCAGAAAAAGACATTATAAGAAAACTTTTTGTGATGGGATTTAAACTAAAGAAATTGTAATGTACTTTTAAACTCCTTTAAACCTCCCCTCCATCTTAGCTAATTGTACATAGTTTATGAATAAGACTGTGTCAAAAAACATCCACGTATCTCCCTTTTATATTTTAAGTTGTCAGATCATTATGGAATGTTGTTTTAAAACTATATGAGTAATAGAACAGAAATATGTAAAAATAAGCAAAGTAAGAATATTTTTAGTAAAGTATAAGTGAATAGAATGTTTTTACTAAAATTATTTTTGCACACTCTTGATCATCCCTTGGAGTTCAGGTATTCAAATATAAGTCTCCAATTCTCACGAGGATGTTGTAGGTCTGTATATGTGTCCTTTTGGACTTTATTTTTGCTTTTCTTTTACTTTCCTAGCTATCCTCAATATCCTCTTGTGGAGGAAATAAAATATTTAAATGAACTATTGTACTTAGATATATGTGCCCACTCTTAGTTCTTTTTACAATGAAGCATACATAGTTAAGAATTCTCATCATGGACATTGGGGTTTTGATGAGTATTTTCATTTCTAAAGCCTACATAGGTATGTTTATTCAGTTCGCAATGACATGCTTTCTTCATGCTATACACCCTACAGGTTCTATAACTTTACCAAACACTGCCACCCACTAGGGATCTAGTCCCTAATACAAAAGTTATTGTGATACAATTCTTTTTGAAATTACTGCAGCTGTGGGATGATGCTCTTGTAACCTGTAAAGACTTGTCACTCTTCTTTGTTTAATAAAATGATGATTGGCCAGTAGCCAGGCAGGAAGTATTTGGGAGATGATCAGACCAGGAGAATTCTAGGAAAAGGAAGGGCAGAAACACAGTCATAAGCCAGAATCAGAGGAAGCAATATAATAATGCCTTACTGAGTAAAGGTACCAAGCCAAGTAACTAAACATAGATAAGAATTATGAGTTAACTTAAGTTGTAAGAGTTAGTAATAAGTTTGATAAAAAGGCCAAACAGCTTATAAGTAATATAAGCGTCTGTGTGTTTATTTGGGACTGAACAACTTTAGGACCAGGCAGGACAGATATATTTTTTATATGTACTACACTTTTTCTTGGACCCTATAAACTCATGAGTATCAAATGACATAAATGCATGTATTCCAATTTCAAAATTTCTCAGTTTTAAGATCATAAAACTATTTCTAATTAAAATATCTAACGTCTTTTCCAAGCTTATAAGACTCTAAGCAATTCCTAATTTTGATCTCTTGTTAGTTGAACAACAAATTACATACTATATGTTAAATATATCAAGTTCTTTGGGTTCTAGCCTTATATCTTGTACTTAAATTTCAGAGGCCTTAGATGGCTACACACTTCTAGAATAATTGTAGTAATATACATCACTCTCCTGCATTGATTCTTCTCCCTGTATGCATTCTTCTCAGCATATGCATCATGAATGTGGTATTCTCAAAATTGTGATTCTTCATGCTAACCCAGACTTCACCTTCATAATTTCATATAATAGCATAAAAAATGATGGGAATCCATGTGATTCCCATATCTATGCATGCTGCCTGTTCTCAGTGGCTCCCTGAAATTGCAAAGAAGAATCCCTAAATTACTCAGTCATTCAATGTGATTTTCTTCAAAACCAATGACAAGTATAAAAGGCTACTAATTTTCAAAGCCATCTTTGAAGAAAACCTGACTCTCTTGGACTACAATTTTAGTAGTTTCTGTATCATGAAAATACTGCTAAGCACATAAGCATGTGTTTTCTAGAGGAAGAAAATACCCTCGAACCCTGTAGACTATCTTTTCACAAGTTGGAACCTCAGCTGACTTGGATATTACTGTAATAGCCAGAACCTGGAAACAACCTAAATACCTTTCAGCTGAAGAATGGATAATGAAACTGGCACATTTACATATTAGAGTACTACTCAGTGGCAAAAAAAAAAAAACAACAATAACATCTTGGATTTTGCATGCAAATGGATGGAATTAGAAAACACTATCCTGAGAAAGAGGTAACCCAGACACAAAAGGATGAATATGATATGTACTCAC
Source organism: Alexandromys fortis (assembly GCF_014885135.2). NCBI lineage: Eukaryota > Metazoa > Chordata > Mammalia > Rodentia > Cricetidae > Alexandromys > Alexandromys fortis. The sequence goes on along the minus strand of NW_026067914.1, from coordinate 9,171,601 downwards.
TCATAAGGAGATACTATCTATAAACAAAGGACATTGAGTCTGTAGTTCATGATCCTAGAGAAGCTAAGTAATAAGGTGAACACAAAGAAAAACATGTATAGGACCCACCTGGAAATTGGAAATAGAAAAGATTACCTGACAAAATGGGAGCATGCGGCCGGGGGGGGGGGGAGAAAGAAGGATAGAAGGGGAAGAGGAGTGAAGGGGAGGGTTGAAGAGAGCTTGAGGGAGTAGGTTAGTCGAGATGGAGGAAGGACAGAGATGAGAGCATGGAAAGAGATATCTTAATTGAGGGAGCCATTATAGAGTTATTAGAAATTTGGCTCTAGAGAAATTCCCAGGAATCTACAAAAATGACCCCACCGAAGACCCTAAGAAATAAAGGAAAGGTAGCCCGATCTTAACTTGATCTGTAATCAGACTGATGATTATCTTAAATATTACCATAGAACCTTTGTCCAACAACAGATGGAAACAGAGGCAGAGACCCACACTGGAGCCCTGGACTGAGCTCCCAAGGTCCAGTTGAAGAGTGGAAGGTTGAGAATATGAGCAAAGAGGTAAAGACCATGAAGTGTTCACCCACTGAAACAGTCTACCTGAGCTAATGGGAGCTCACCAACTCCAGCTGGACTGGGAAGAAGCAAGCATAGGACCAGACTAGTCCCTCTAAATGTGGATGACAGTTGTATGGCTGGGGCAGACTGAGGGACTGGCAATGGCACCAGGATTTCTCTACTACATGTACAAGCTTTTTGGGATCCTATTCTCTTTGCGTGTATTCCTTGCTCAGCCTAAATATAATAGGGAGGGCCTTGGACCTTCCACAAAGCAATGTGCCTCTCTTGGGTTAGATGTGGGTGGGTATGTGGAGGGAATGGGAGTAGGGGAGCCAGTAGGTTTGGGTTTGTTAATTTTTTTTTATCTAACAAATTTTAAAAAAATAAATAAAGCTTTTTGTCGCTATGTGACTTGATTGTTATCTTAGGTATTGTACTGTTCATTTCTTTCCAAAACTGCCCATTTATAGTACTTTCTACCCCTCTTGTATCTGCTTTGTGTGAAGAAGCAATATAAATGTAATTAGTAATAATTAACCCATGGAGTCAATGTTACATTGCTTTGAAATTTCTTTCTCTAAAAAAAATACATTTTAATTCAGTCACAAGCAAATTCTTTGGACACAGGTAGAAGGTAGCCAGATTATTATGCGAGATATCAAGGAATCAACCCCTATGCTAGGCTAGGTCTTGGTAGAGTCTTTATACATTTCTGTTTTTGAAACTTCATGAACTGAGTCGTTTAAAGCATTGCTCTCTGCATTACTGACTTCAAATTTACAAACAATGGCATTTAGCCTTCACTCAAAAAATTCAATGGGTTTCTTAGATCAAAACTTTAGTCTTCCACAAAATAATTCAAAGGCCTAAAATCTACCTGGTTAGACTTATAGCAAGAACGTCACTCCCTGTACAAATACCACTATCAGTTACATTTTTTTCTTAAGGTGATAAATATCATGACCTATTGTAACTTATAAGAAAAATAGGCTTTATTTAAATTTAAAATTATTTTTCAAGATGTTATACAACCAGCATGCTGTGGAAGATATGGTAGCTGGAGGATAAAGCTAGCTTGGCAATCTGGAAGAAGAGATCCAATATCATCCACAAAAGAAAGCTCTCTCTCTCTTTCTCTCTCTCTCTCTCTCTCTCTCTCTCTCTCTCTCTCTCTCTCTCTCCCCCCCCCCCCTCTCTTTCTCTCTGTCTCTCTCTCACACACACAACACCACACACATGCAGAGAAAGTGGGGATATGAAGAGAAATCTGGCTGTTAAACACTTAAAACCTGAACCAAATGACGTATTTCTTCTTACAAAGATCAACCTTAAAGGAGTATATCAACTTTTCAAACAGAAACATCAATCAATCAAGTACTTAGATACAAGGACCTATGAAAGTAATTTCTCATTAAAATCTTCATACATGTTTGGCTGCATATATATACATGTATATTCATTGAAATTAGAATAATTTGTAACTCTTTCAATTTTTCTATTCTGGAACTTCCTGCTATCAATAACTATGACTATTTTCAGTAATTTGCATCTACTTTTCCTAACAAATTTAATCTTTCACCCTAAACTCTACCTATGTCTTTGATACTAAATTAAAAATTAAAATTTAGTCTTAAAAGATAGTCATTAAACACATATCAAAAACTTATAAGTGATCTAAGCTGGTTATGTTTATGACATTATATACAATATATAAATGTATGCAATTACAATTAAATAATAAAAGCCCATGCATTAGAGGAGTATAAGGAAGGAACATAGATCAACTTGGAGTGGAACCATAAAGGAAAGGGTGTAAATTCAGTATTCCAACATGAAATTCTCAAAAAAATAAATTAAAATAACAATGTAGTACTTTTCAATATCCGCTGTGCTCTATGGACACTGTTCAGAGTTTTATCCTGTGTTACTCAAGTCATCCTGAAATTCTCCTCTTCAGCGCCTCTCACATCTATATTCCAGGACCTCCTGATGTTCAGCTCTATATTTCATTATGCCTTTTAACCAGCTATCAGGAGAATAATTAATGGCTAAACAAAATGTTTGCTTGTGAAGCATTGTTTAATCTGTTTTCAGCATCTGACATTAGGAAATTGATTTGACCTTTTCAAAATGTTCTCCAGAGTAGCTTCCAGAGACAAGATCAGCATGAATTTCTCAATTTATTTTGAAATTCTGCCTTTGTTTTTTTCTTACCCTATCACTCCTAACTGTAGTTATTATAGCAGAAATTCACAGATCTCTGCTTTTCTTTCCATTATCTTAATATACAATATAATACTATCTCTTACAAATTTTTAACTTCATATGTGTGTGTGTTTTAATATATGCATATACTATAGAAAGAATTAGCAAACCACTTGGCTATATTTAAAAGGTATTGATGATATTTTGTGTAGCAAATATTTTTCATTTGCATATTTTAATGATATATACTTACTGTTCTGTGCAACAGGACAGAGGGTTAATTTCAGATCCGTCATTTCACTGTTCATACCTCTGGTTTGAAAGGGCGAATATTTGAACATAACTCTGGAGACTCTTTCTCATATGTGTATTTAGTCTTTATCTATAAATGTCATTCTAAAATTGATCCTCCCTTACACAATTCCCCCTTTTCTGTATACTCATAATAGGACCTTTTCTGGAAGAACCACATAAATTTAATGAAATTCCAAAGAGAACGCACTTTATTATTTAGATTGCCTAGTTTGGCTTTGCTCTTAACATTATTCTCATTATCCAATACAAGCAGAGATATTTGAATACTGGTAGGTGATATCTAAAGTCATTATAGGCAGATAATATGCTAGAAAAGCCACCATTAAAAATTCTGGATTTTGAGGCTTCTTTAAAACATTGTTAGCTTGCAAAATAGAAATTCACATTAGAATGAGTATATGTAGAATCCAGGATTTGAGAGGGAACACAGTCTGAAAACTTTTACTAAAGTAGAGCCCTGGAACTTGTGGATACAGGCGCTGCCTTCCACAACAGATGAAATGACCTTTCTCAGGTACTTGGAGTAAGAATTCAGGCATGGATATCTTGTGTTTTACACATAAAAGATCAAATTCTGCCACCTGATGCCTAGTAATATATTGACTGGTAATAATTTTGCATTGTCATTTCATTTGTGTTAGCTTAATTTGACACACTAGAGAATTAATATATTTTTTTCTGTGTATAATTCTCCTTAAAGTTTATCTAATTAGAAGAAATCATATAAAGTAAATAACAATATGGAAAACAGTTTGCATGTTGTATTAACAAGTAGAATTCTTCACCTTTCCCAGAAAATAAAAATAAAAAAAACCTACTCAATTCCTCTTAGAAATATTTATTTATCTACTCTCTGGTCTGGCATCTATGCAATTAACTTTTGAAAAGAAGTATCACCATATTTAAAGTATGTAATTTATTAATATACTAAAACCAATGCAAATATAAATGGTATCAGTTAGTTGTTCACTTCTATGCCCATTACTTCAAATTTTATGCCACAAAATTTCAGACAAAAATAAATGCATTTCATCTGCGTTCTTGTGTTATTCATTTGCATAGAGATAACATTTTAATCATAAGACTTAATCTTATTTATTATGCTATCTATGCTTTTTAAATACTTTTAAAAAATATCATACAAGTGTACTATCTACAAGTGAACAGCCAAACTACAAGAACATGGAACACCATTATCACCATTTCTACTAAGTTGATTCTCCTGCTGTGTAAATGTCCTATACACAGCGATGGACAATAATTACAATTTTAAACAGAATATATATGATTGTCATTTGGAAGGGCCATTAACTGCTTGACTACTATTAATTCAATAGACCAGGTTGTGCAAATAACTATAAAATTTTGGAGGAACATTTTTAGTTTTTGGATACCATATCTGTAATTCTTATGGGTGTCTACTTATTAAAACACTGCATTTGACTCTTATTTATAGTCGAAAGCTTTGAGTATATTTGGCCATTTATTTATACATTAATTCAAAATACTTAGGAGATTTCAAGCTTTCCGTGTGAAATTGAAGGCATATTGTTTGGGAAAAAAAAGCCATCTGTACCTAATTGGGCTTTAGTGGACCATGATGAGTCTAGTTGATCCTTTTATGGGCAATTAACCTCAACAATTTTAAATGGTTTTGACATCTTCTTATTAGTCATTATTATGTGATTAACTTAGCTCTGTTAAGAGTAATGAACATGATTCTGATGTTTAGGGTTAACTCAATTGGATGTTCTAATTAGGGACACAGGTGTTATTTAACATTTTTATAACCCAGGCAACCATATGTTTCCCAAACCACTTTGGTCACTCTTGCAATTACTTACATGCAATATTTGCAACCTACACTGAAGCAGAGCACATTTTAATCTCTATCATCATCCAACTTAAAAGAAGTTTGAATTGTGTGTACCAAATTGGGCTAGGGAGTTCAGTTTTCAAAAGTCAACATTCTTGAATTTATTCAGGAAAAGAATAAGATTAAATTGAACTATTTTTTACAACATGTTTGTTTCAGTTACTTTATTTTTTTGATATTTACAAATATCTTCCAATGTCAACTTTTCTTGCTCTCTCTGCATTTGCCTTACTGGCATTCAGTAAGATTTAATTTTGCAGCTAGATTTACATTCACAATCTTTTTACATCATTTTCTACATGTTCATACTAAAATTGTGCAGCACCATTATTAATTAAAATAAAATTAGTATTGGAAATATAATTAACAGAAATACTGAGAATGTTTCCCCCTCTATTTTATTATCAACATCATTTAATTACATGTTTTGAAATACTTCTGTTTATTAATTCTTAATGATTAGTGTCATAATGTTTTTTTTACAAAATTTAGAGTATAAGATATTTTTTCGGAAACATTTGGTATGAAATTCAGTAATAGAAATCAGAGGTATCCTTTTTATTTTATGCACTTTGAAGACTCCCCTGATCAAAGTCTCACTTTCAGATGTTTTATTTATCCATGGAAAATCATGCTGCTTCAGAAATAAAAATAAATATCCAAACTATTATAAGGCTTTCATCATGCTATATATATATATGTGTGTGTGTGTATATATATATTCAATATTATATTTTCATTATTTAATATATTTAATATATTTAATATCAGTTGTATTTTATCATTTGTTACTATTAGGTTTTCACCATACCTAATTTTCACATTAAACTTTTCAAGTACATAGTAAAATTTTGAGACATGGAAAATTTTAAGAAACTTTGCTTGATCAGGAGCTGATTAATTCACTGGGGTCAAGAAACTTTGCAACATCAAGAGATAGTTGAAAACAGGAACCTTTGCAAAAGTCTAAACCACGAAATGTCCCTAGCAACTAGCTACCTGTTGACACACAGCTTTGGGGTCTAGCCAGAAGCAAAGGTAACTGCTTGGGGGAAGGGTGAGGTCATGAACAGAAGCAGAAATATCTGCTTAAAGGAGGAAGAGGGTGTGCAGAAGTAGTCCATACCCTGTACTCAGCAAAACCAATCCCCTGGACCCTAAGTAAGCCTAGCTTGTGTTTTTTTTTTTTTTAATCACTTTTTTAAAAAATTTATTTATTTCTTTATTAATTAATTAATTAAAGATTTCTGTCTCTTCCCCACCGCCGCCTCCCCTTTCCCTTCCCCTCCCCCAATCAAGTCCCCCTCCCTCGTCAGCCCAAAGAGCAAACAGGGTTCCCTGCCCTGTGGGAAGTCCAAGGACCACCCACCTCCATCCAGGTCTAGTAAGGTGAGCATCCACGAAACTGCCTAGGCTCCCACAAAACCAATAGGTTCAGTAGGATCAAAAACCCATTGCCATTGTTCTTGGGGTCTCAGTAGTCCTCATTGTACTCACTCATATTTGGTTTCTAGCCATAAATAAAGGACATTGAGCCTATAATTCGGGTTCTTAGAGAAGCTAAATAAGAAGGAGAACCCAAAGAAAAACATATAGGCATCCTCCTGAATATTAACCTTCATCAGGCGATGAAAGGAGACAGAGACAGAGACCCACATTGGAGCACCGGACTGAAATCTCAAGGTCCAAACCAGGAGCACCAGGAGAGAGAGCACGAGCAAGGAACTCAGGACCGCGAGGGGGGCACCCACACACTGAGACAATGGGGATGTTCAATCAGGAACTCACCAAGGCCAGCTGACCTGGGTCTGAAAAAGCCTGGGATAAAACTGGTCTCGCTGAACATAGCAGGTTTTTTTTTTTGTTTTGTTTTGTTTTGATTTTTATTTTTTTAATTTTTTTAATTTATTTATTTATTAAAGATTTCTGTCTCTTCCCCATCGCCGCCTCCCTTTTCCCTCCCCCTTCCCCAATCAAGCCCCCCTCCCTCGTCAGCCTAAAGAACAATCAGGGTTCCCTGCCCTGTGGGAAGTCCAAGGACCACCCACCTCCATCCAGGTCTAGTAAGGTGAGCATCCACGAAACTGCCTAGGCTCCCACAAAACCAATAGGTGCAGTAGGATTAAAAACCCATTGCCATTGTTCTTGCGGTCTCAGTAGTCCTCATTGTCCACTATGTTCAGCGAGACCGGTTTTGACCCAGGCTTTTTCAGACCCAGGCCAGCTGGCCTTGGTGAGTTCCAGATGTCAACCCCAAATGAGAAATGGGAGCTCTCCCTACTGTGCTGCTTTGTTTGTAGTGGACAGCTCCCAGCTTGCTGGCAAAACAAATAAACCGTGGTTTTGCATTTTGGACTTCAGTGGATTCCAGTGGTGTCTCTCTGGGGGTCTCAACTTGTGTACAACACGTGCATAATGCAGGTGTGTGTGTGTGTGTGTGTGTGTGTGTTTATCTGATGTCCCTGTAAGACTACTATATACAGAGCTATGATATCTCTATGGTTGCAGGAATCCATAGGAGTATTATAAAGTTTTTTTTTCCCATGGGGAAATAATGATCATAGTAGAACTAATAGTTATGTTTTTCCTTTGTCAACTCATTAATAGATATTGAAACAGGAATAATCTGGAATTGTTACATTGTGTATGTCTTCTCATATATAGTATAATTTACCTGGCTAAGCTAAAATCCTAGAAAGTATAAATCATTATATCTATAAAGTGAATATACTGCTATAAGACAGATTTCTATTAAAGCACTCACTTTGAGTATAAATATTATTTGGTAAAATACTTTAAAGAATGTGTTTCAAATATTACTAAAATTACATAAATTATCATAAAATAATTTTAATATAAATTTCCAAAAAGTGTATGCTTTTCCATATACGTTTTTAGTTCAGCTTGTGGATATTTGATAACTTTCAAGCAGACTCAGTAAATATGGGAATTGTGTGTAAACATAAAACAATACTTATTTTGTAATGTGTGAATGGTATATTCGCAATCTGAGCATAAACTCATCTAATCACATATATATGGAAGGCTTCAAACTTCTGAAAAAAAAAGTAAGAGAAGAGAATTCTTCAGTAAGCAAAAGTAATGACTTTACATTTTTCAAATATCTTATTTAGTATTTGACAAAACCAATTTCATTTGTATCTATCACAAATAACTTAATTTTAACAACAACTTGTCACAAATTAAAATGTCATTCCAGATCAATTATAAATTAATACAGAATACTCAGCAATCCTCATGTGAAGTCAGTATGTCCTTGATACATTGACAGAAGACACAAACACTATAAAAGTATTTTATATGGGCAGAATTGGTATTCATTAAACACTGTGAGTAAAATTACATAATTCACATTTTTAAATGCAGCTTCACATTTATTAATTGAACATATTTTTAAAACAGCAAAATTTGGGAAACTTTAATGCATTGGGATATAAGTATTTGTTTTCTGATAACAATATAATTAAGTTGAATATCTAGCAAATCACTGTAGTAAGAATTTAAAAGTATGCTTACACAATCATTAAAAATTAACCAATAGAAATTGAAAAACATTTGAAATTTAATAATAAAATTATAAATCATCTGAATTGTGACACATAGATAAGGAAAATGCTTGGAGAGTATTTGTCAGAAAAAAAATATGGTTTTATAAAAAAATGCCCCAAGGCAATGAAGGATGTATCTACACTAAGCAATATTTTTAAAACTCAACATAATTCAAAGTATATTATTAGAAAGGAGCTAAAATGACTAAAAAATATCGACATGGGACAGGGAAAATATACTAAAAGGACAATACTAAAGAAAGACTTTATAAAAAGCATATTTGATTTAAAAGGTCACTAAGAAATACACAGTAGTTCAGAGGTTGCCACCTTTTAAGAGGATGAAAGCTTACTTTTAGTATAAACATGAAGAGCTCACAATTGCATGTAATCCCAGCTCAAAGGGACATGAACCTCTGTTGTTACTTAGACACTATCACACATGTGTTATAAGCACACTACAGAAACACACACATATGCATGCATACTCATAACTAAGTTTTAAAAATTAAGTCAACAAAATTTAAAAAAAAGTCCATGATTCATTTAATACTTGTAAGATTACAGAAAAGGGGATAAAAATACACACACACACATACGCACACACATACACAATAACAATATAAAAAATGAAAAAGAATCTAATAACTCAGTTATTTAAGGAATAATAATAGAAATGCATAAACACTTACATTTATAAATTTGATAAATTTAATTCAGTGTAAAAATATAACATTTTAAAATAATATAAATAATTCTAGAAAAATATTATAACAAAACAAAATAGCATAACCTGTTTAATGACATCTAGTAGAGACAGTTAATTTTAACAATTAACCATTACCTAATATCCACAGAAAGATAAATTGCACAACATATCAACTATAAATGAGAAAATTGTTACTTAGTTTTGAGTTCTACATTTTCTCAAAGTCAAAATATAATATTAGAGTTACAAGGCACCCAAATCAATATACTAGCATACTTTCTTGAGTGCCCTGTGGTACCCTCATCCACATGTCGTGCTGCAAGTTTTATGAGTTCCCAATATACCAACTGGCCTAGACTTAACTCAGGAACACTGGTTTGCAGTGTCTGGTTTCTCCTTTAAATATATTTTTTTCCATCAATTTCATTACTACAGCACTACAAAAAACTTAAAATCTTAGCTTTGACTTCCTGCACCCCCCCCCATATTCACTGGTTAAAACATCTCTTCTTTCTAGTGATTGGTTAGAGAAGGAAAGTAAGTTGTTCTGACAAAAGGAAGCCCCAGACAAAACATAGAGCCTTTGAAGTTGGAAATTATTCTCAAAATATTAGCTGTTGAAATACTATTCTGCTAGTTGGCTTCAACAGTGAGTACATAGGTTCACATACGTCTGCTGTCCCTCTCTCTCTGCCAAGGTGTCTCCCCTGGAATGCGACAAGACGCCCTCTAGAACTAATCATCAAATCTTGAAGAGCTGGCACACAGCTTACTGGCTCTTTGTCCAGACTGCAATATGGAATGCCAGATATTGTGGTCCTAGCTCAATAGTGCAAGAAACTATAGAGCCAGTTAAGAAAGCGACAAAATAGGAAATGAGAGGAGTTAGCAAAAATGGGAGTAAATAGGTATGGAAAGAACCAGCAGAAGAACTGCAGGTATCTAGAGTTGGTCTGGAGGTCTTGGTTCATGTTTAGAAAGGAGCAATAAAGTAATGTGGAATTGACATGAGTGCATGTCATTTACGTAAATTGTAGTGTAATGCAATTAAGGGTAATTGTGTGTGAGATTAAAGTGGTATTATCTGTGCTTTGTTCTAGCAAGTGAACATTTGCTCTACCCAGTTGCTACAAATATCATGTTTTACCTTGATGTCATGCACTTGCCAGGATAAGGAGTCTCTGTAATTTCTCATAAGTAACTCATACACCATCATGCTTAACTAACATGGTATTGAAAATGAGTTATATAAAAATGCCTGAGTTGCCTTCCTGCCCCAAGCATAACGGCAGTTCTTACCCATTCCTTGTAAACTTGAGCACCAGCAACTAACTGGATTGAGGTGGAACTAAGTTCTCTTAAGAACTAGGACTGCATGCTGCCTCGTGAAGACATCTTTCCCTATGTTCAAAATAATATCTTGTGCATTTAATCTGAGATTCTAGTGAAACCATTCTGATCCTGAGGAAAATACAAAATATGTAACTTGTGTTTATAGTATTATGAAGTAGGAACAGTCAACTTTTCTGACCATAGAAATGATTTTATCAGGAACGAACTGAGTTTTCAAAAAAAGCCTAATTTCTATTCATATTTTAGTAAGTTCATGAACATTTTTGCAATTTATATTATTTTCTGGAAGCTTAGGTGTTGGTTCCGATCACAATCACATGTTGCTACCACCAGACTGCTGCAGGAAAGCTGCTTTGCCCCAGGTCCCTTCACATTGTCCTCATTCCACCACTGCAAGTTCTGACCATCTGGTAGGCTGCTTCTAAACAGTACCAATGTGGTTTCTGTTACATCCACATCCCCAGAGGATATATTCAACAATCACTCATTTTAAGCAATAATAACCTCTCTTGAAAAAAAAAGTTGTTTATTTATCTGAGCTGCCTCTAGCATCATCGAGGCATTTAAATTGAAAAATTAAATAATCCTTCTTCAGCTAGCTATTAACTACTGCTCAGTACATCCATAACCTCTAGGGATGAAGATCAGATAGTATTAATGCAACTGCAAGAGACTGCCCCCATGTTACGCTGTTCTGGTGGACACTGTCCAAGAAAATATGTCTATAGCTTCTGGGGCAGAAATGAATTATGTAGGCACATTAGGGACTCTCTGCATAGCACTTTCTCCTTTAGAAGCAGAAACTTCTTTGGAATAACATTGCCCAATAATGAGAACAGAAGTTTTAAAAAATTTAAGCAAAAATTAGAATGCACATAAGAAGCTAATGTGTCTTCAATTTTTAACCTTCAATCCTTTGGTACAACAAAGTAACCTATTGATCCAATTTTTTATATGACAGTCTACAACCATTCACAATTTCAATTTTATAAAGAATAAAATGGTGTCTATTGGAATTTTGAATTGATAGTTAAAAAACACTCAGAAGATATTAATATGATTTCAATAAGATTTATGTATAAGTAAATGTGTCTGGTGAGAAATTCCACTTGCTATGATAATATCTCTATCGAGTCTATGATGTTGTAGCAGAATGATATTGATAATGAACAAACTTTATTTCATCATAATTTTAGAAATCATAACTTAAGGCACTAGTATCTGTTGAATACTTTCATTATTATTTATTTCATGTTGAGAAGCATGTAAAGAATGAGGGATCGCCCTAAAAATATCTCGTATGTCATTAGTCATTTAGGAAGCATGAGGTCTCATGATATGGACAGAATTTATGAGATCTTACCTCTCCATCATATATATTTTCACATGCACATATGGATAGAGAGAAGTATTTTCTATTTTATACTTACTTTCTTTTGTATTTAAATAACATTTTTTCATTTATTTTACATATCAAGAAATTGAACTTTGCTCCTTTTCTCTCCTCCTTCTCTTCTCCCCTCCCCTTTTCCATCTCCCCTACTCTGAATCCACTTGTCCTCAATCTCCATTCAGAAAGTGCTGCTGTGCCTCCCATAGACTTGCACAAAGCACGATGCATCAGGTTGAGGCAGGACTGAGGTCCTCTGCTTACACTGAGGTACAGCTCTCACTGTTAAAGCCTTACTAAGAGACCAAGCTACAGGATTGTCACACACATGCAGAGGACTTAGGTCAATCCCGTTCAGACTCCCTCACTGTTGATCCAGCATCCATGAATTCCTGTGAGCTCAGGTCATAATATCCCTGGCTATGGCTCTTACAACTCCTCCTCCCTTTCTTCCACAGACTCTCAGAGATCAGTGCAGTACTTGCTTGTGAATCTCTGCCTCTACTTCCATCAGTTACTGGATTGCAATTAGGAAAGCCACCAATCTGCTTACAGTAGATGGCCAGGTCAGGCACCCTCTCCTTCATTGTAGGAGTCTGAGTTGGGGTCATCCCTGAGGGTTCCTGTTGTAGGGAAGCAGCTATTCAGCCACCCAGGTAGTTTAGACCTGAAATAATCACACAGAAACTGTGTTAATTAAATCATTGCTTGGCTCATTAGCTCTAACTTCTTATTGGCTAACTCTTATATTAATTTAACCCATTTCTATTAATCAGTATATTGCCACATGACAGTAACTTACCAGCAAAGCTTTGGCATGTCTGTCTCTGGTGGCAGCTCCATGGCATCTCTCTGACTCCCAGCATTTTATCAGAAAGGAACTGAGTTTTGATTATATTATTTTATTATTAATCATTACATAAAAATAAAATCTCTCTTCTAAAAATGAAATACAAGTACTAGATTTCCATTCATTTTCACAATTATTAGCTATTAAATCAGTAATAATTCTGTTTCTATTTTTATAACTTCAGTCACTGCATATACCAGATTACTTATTCAACTTGTATACCACTGACAAAAATCTTCATCATGATAGAAAATACCATTGCTCAAAATGATGTAAGCATAGGTAATGGTGACTACATACTCAATGAAAATTGGTCATCATATTGAACTGATAAGTGTGAAAATTTTACATCATATAAAATTACTGCAAGAAATCATGGCATAAGCAAATCAAGATATTTTACCATGTATTTATTGCTTATCAATTAATTAATTTATGTCTGTCTGTGTCTATGTCTGCATGTGCGTGTGTGTATGTCTGTGTGTGTGTGTGTTTGAAAGAGAGAGAGAACTATTGCAAATGTGTAGAGATGAAAAAAAAATTCAGGATTCTATTTTCTTCCTGCAGTGTGGGATCCAGGTATTTAACTCCAGTGTTCAGTCTTGGAGGAAAGCTCTTTACCAACCAATCCATTGAGAAATCTCACTGGCTTAATATTTTCTTTACATAAAATATATTATCAAAGGCAACTGAGCAATAAAATAATTAAAACTCTTTTATGTTAATTACATGAAATTGGCCAAATTATGTAATAGCAACAACAATGGGTCAATAAGGCTATAATACAGCATTAAATTTTTCTCCTCATAGCTCAATTATTAATTCTGTTAATATTGTACTGATGACCCGCCACATCTAGGGGATTCAAATCAACAAATTAAATCTATTGAAGCTTCAGACAAGACAATCATATTACTGAACAGAGATGAACCACAATGTTATTATCATTCTCTAAATAATGAAGAATATGAACCTTTGCTGTGTTACTACTGCATTAGGCATTATCAATAATCGAAGTAAGATTTGGAGTAAATGGGAGGATATGCAGAGATTATATGCAAAGTGATTACATTAAGGGTTTAGGGAATGTGCTAGTTTGGATTTCTGGAGTCTGGTGACAGGAATTATTTCCTAAGCTATTGAGAGATTCAGGGACAACTCTGACTTCCAAGCTCACAAATTGGAAGAAGTAGTAGTGACAGCCAGAGACAATTAGGTTTTGTAAGCGACAACATAGCCATAACTATTCAGTGAGCCTGTGCTCTACTGTGGCAGTTCTGTAAATAAATTCATCTTGAGTAGCTTTTGGGTAAGGATATCATGGCTGTTCCAGTAGTTAAAAATGTCTAAAATGATCATTACTAAAATTATCAGTTTGACATATTGGCTTCAATATTATTTAGGCGTCTTAATAATGAAACATAACCAGTGAGATTTAGGGGAAAAAAAAAACAAAATATTCTTCAAAAAAATATTGTTTATAAGCCAGACGGTGGTGGCGCACGCTTTTAATCCCAGCATTCGGGAGGCAGAGGCAGGCAGATCTCTGTGAGTTCGAGGCCTGCCTGGTCTAGAAGAGCTAGGTCGATGACAGGAACCAAAAAGCTACAGAGAAACCCTGTCTCGAAAATCAAAAGAAAAAAAAAATATCAGTCCGAACACACTGAACCTGATAGAAGAGAAAGTGGGAAGTACTCTACAACGCATGGGCACAGGAGACCACTTCCTACGTATAACCCCAGCAGCACAGACACTAAGGGCTTCATTGAATAAATGGGACCTCCTGAGACTGAGAAGTTTCTGTAAAGCAAAGGACACTGTCACTAAGACAGAAAGGCAACCCACTGACTGGGAGAAGATCTTCACCAACCCCGCAACTGACAAAGGTCTGATCTCCAAAATATATAAAGAACTCAAGAAACTAGACCGTAAAAGGCTAATTAACCCAATTATAAAATGGGGCACTGAGCTGAACAGAGAATTCTCAACAGAAGAAGTTCTATTGGCCAAAAGACAATTAAGGTCATGGTCAACTTCCTTAGCGATCAGGGAAATGCAAATCAAGACAACTTTAAGATACCATCTTACACCTGTCAGAATGGCTAAAATCAAAAACACCAATGATAGCCTTTGCTGGAGAGGTTGTGGAGAAACGGGTACCCTCATCCATTGCTGGTGGGAATGCAAACTTGTGCAACCACTCTGGAAAGCAGTGTGGAGGTTTCTCAGGAAATTCGGGATCAACCTACCCCTGGACCCAGCAATTCCACTCTTGGGAATATACCCAAAAGAGGCCCTATCATACAACAAAAGTATATGCTCAACTATGTTCATAGCAGCATTGTTTGTAATAGCCAGAACCTGGAAACAACCTAGATGTCCTTCAATGGAAGAATGGATGAAGAAAGTATGGAATATATACATATTAGAGTACTACTCAGCAGTAAAAAACAAGGACTTCTTGAATTTTGCATACAAATGGATGGAAATAGAAAACACTATCCTGAGTGAGGTAACCCAGACCCAAAAAGATGAACATGGGATGTACTCACTCATATTTGGTTTCTAGCCATAAATAAAGGACATTGAGCCTATAATCCGTGATCCTAGAGAAGCTAAATAAGAAGGTGAACCCAAAGAAAAACATATAGGCATCCTCCTGAATATTAACCTTCATCAGTTGATGAAAGGAGACAGAGACAGAGACCCACATTGGAGCACCCGACTGAAATCTCAAGGTCCAAATCAGGAGCAGAAGGAGAGAGAGCACGAGCAAGGAACTCAGGGCAGCGAGGGGTGCACCCACACACTGAGACAATGGGGATGTTCTTTTGGGAGCTCACCAAGGCCAGCTGGCCTGGGTCTGAAAAAGCCTGGGATAAAACTGGACTTGCTGAACATAGGGGACAATGAGGACTACTGAGAACTTAAGAACAATGTCAATGGGTTTTTGATCCTACTGCATGTATTGGCTTTGTGGGAGCCTAGGCATTTTGGATGCTCACCTTACTAGACCTGGATGGAGGTGGGTGGTCCTTGGACTTCCCACAGGGCAGGGAACCCTTATTGCTCTTTGGGCTGACGAGGGAGGGGGACTCTTTTGGGGGAGGGGAAGGGAAATGGGAGGCAGTGGCAGGGAAGAGACAGAAATCTTCAATAAATAAATAAGTAAATTAAAAATTTGTTTATATGCTTGTTTTCAGTGTGGTAAGTGAAAAAGAGCTGTCTTTTTTAGTTCAACTATGTAACTGCTGTATGGCCATACAAATCAGCGAAATTAGAGACAACAAAAGACATGGACATTGGATAAATATCAGGGATGCAAGTTTTAGGGAATGAAGGAGGTAGTCATAATAATCTAGGGCATTAGGAACAAAGTAGACAAAGATCAAAGGGATATATATCCAATGACAGGGAATTGACTAAAACTCATTAACTGTTGTCATTTTTAAAAGTTTTCACAAGTGTTCTTTCAGAGGAAGACTAAGCCATCATGAGTAAATAGTAATAATGTGTTCCCATTATCCATGTGCTTATTTCAAAGAGATTATAAACAATCCTATTACTACAGCATATGAAGGGATTTTTCATTGAATACATCAGACACTTTGAGATAATTCATTTATTTGATATTCTACTTCAAGAGGTAGTCTTCTCATTCACAGATGAACACACACACACACACACACACACACACACACACACACACACACACACCTCAACTGTGATTTTACATTAGCAAGATAGAGAGAAACCCTGAGTTTAGGCTTGAACTTTCCTAACAATTGACTCTTAAGAAAATCCTTCCAAGAGACCAGATACCCCTTAAGAAGGTTGAGCTGTGTGTGTGTGATGCTAATATTGTAAAAAATATGTCTTTTTTACATTGTTTTTTTTAGAACTCAGCTGTTTTAAATTTCTATTGTAAAAGTAGGGATAGCAATGCAAAAGGAGGAAGAAGACAAGTCAAGAACTCATTCTTTACACTAAAATATGTTTACAATGACTACTCAAATTATATGAAGGTCAAATAATTTTGCAATATTATAAATACTGCATGATTTTACAGTGTATGAAAATATCTTTGCTTGATACACCACATTGTTGTGGTTATATTAATCAAACATACTTTTTTTCCTAAGACTATTGCCGAAGTTTATATTAAACTTTAAAATATAGTTATGCCTTCAGAAGTTTAATTACAGAAAGTATACTTCATAACCAACCTTGATGTTTTATTTTAGTGTTCATGGTATTATTAAGAAATTAATACATCCAAATATTGGAGCAAAAGCAAATATGATCTTTATCTTAGCACAGTTTCAAAGTTAATGTAATATTAATATAATAATTTAGGAAAATGCACTGTAGCTCATAGATAAAATTCCATGCATATAATGATATTAAAATAATGTAATGTCCTTGTAATTTATACTCATTGCCAAATGCACAGCTTCTTTATTACAAATTTTGACTTTTAATATTTTACTGTTTTATTTTTAATTTTTTTCCATCTAGAATATTTTAAAGTTATTGTAAGAAAATCATGTACTCTTTCTCACTTCTTCATCAAATAGCTCTGGGAAGATATCAGTATTACTTAGATTAATTATGAATGCTCTATAAAACTCTTATTAACCCTAAGCTTAAATATTTTGCAGTTGTTTCTATAGTAATGCTTGTAAATATCTATTTGCTATTCTTCGACAACATCAATATGGAATTTTCATGCATTTGTAAGGTAAGACTGCAAATTCGGGTCATTATGATATAAATCTGACTTCTCTGTGTATAGTCCAAAATTGCATCTTTGAAATTTGCATCTTTTATTTTCCTTTACTTTTTCTTTTCTGGTCTTGAAATAAATGCTTTGACTAATTGACTTGACTTAAATGAGTGTTATTTTTCCCCCCTCTTTTCCTCTTTTATTTTTCTGGGTTTTGGTCATTTTTAAAGGGAAGTAATATGTTATAGAAAACCAATACAAACATACATTCTCAAAGTGAATTCAAATTTTCATTGCTACCTAAATTTCTTCTGTTAGAAGAGTTATGAGGTGACGCTGCTATTCTTTGCCGCCATGCCCTTTTATTCCAAAATTTATCTTTCTTTTTTAATGAATCAAGTCAATTAAATGAGAAAATAAGAGCTAGTTTTATTCCTGGTTCCCAGTTTGGGCGTTCAATTCAATTCACCATGCAAGTGGATTCAAGAAGTAAAGAGAAAGTCTGAATTTTACTGCAATACTGGCTTGTTGGAAGCAGTGAAATCCCAGATCCTGAATTTCTTGTAATCCCACGATCTGAGTGCCTACAGCTGCTCTGAGCAGGAGACCTTCAGGAGTTCCTGATGGCAGGAGAGTGGTTTCTGGTGGGTTTGGCTGGGGCGTGCCTATCTTTATATAATCTGCCCCTGAACACAATAAAGGGAGCATTCTTGGGGAATTCAGGATGACCCATGTTGCTGTCTCTCTGTCTGTGTGTGCTTGTTTATTTTAACCTTTAGCTCCCTTGCCCAAAGCTCGCGAACCGAGTCATAGCAAACGGAGCGCAGACACGGGGGCGCGGTGAGCGGCATTTTCCTATAAGGCTTTAGGAGTTATTTATTGTCACAAATACTCCCTGCTTTGCCTTTCGTCCCATATCACACCCCACTTTATCCCTTCCTACAACATCATCCTCTTTAACACTATACCACTCTCTTATGCCTCTACCCCTCTAAAGCTCCATCTCCTGACCCATGTCTGCTTACAAATTTCCTGATCTCAACAGATAATCCAAATAAGACACACATGTCTGAAGAGTCCAAAGTAACAAAGTTTATTATTATTAATGGTTGAATGGTATTACATTGTGTAAGTATACCACCTTTCCTTTATTATTGATCTAATGGTTAATGGATGCATATGTTGCCTCTTGTATATTGAATGGAAATGGTAATGGACTAGAAGGTATCACTCTAATAGTATGTAAAGCCATTTGGGAATGTGCTCAAGATGTGTATATCTGGATCATGTGATTCATCCATTTATATCCGTTTAAGAAAACTTCCCATTCATTTACATAGTGTGTACAGCAGGTGCATTCTGACTAGCAGTGAATAATTGTTCTCCTTCTTGAATCTATGTCAGCATCACTTGTCACTTTTTAAAATAAAATATATTCACTTTTTATTTTTAAATTTAATTTTGATTAAATATTTTATACCTTTTGATCATACCATTGTACTGCCCTAAATTTCACTACGATCCCTCCCACCCAACTTAATGCCCTTTCTCTCTCTTTTTTTTATAAACTAGTTTTTTCAATTATTTAACATCCTGGTCTCTGTTTCTCCTCCCTTCTTGCCTCTAGTTCTCTCCTGCCTCCACTCTATGCCCCCATCTGCATAATCCTCATCTGTCTCTCTTTAGAAAGGTGCAGGCCTCCCATGGGCCATCAACAAGACATGGCATATCAAGTTGAGACAGGAGTAAGCCCTGTGTCAAGGCTGGGTGATATATGCATTTTATATTATGTGCAATATCCTTGGTACATGAATAGTTGGGTTTTATACACAGGGATATATAAGTGTATAGTTTCATTCTTTCACCTGCAACTATACTATTTTACCAGTACCATTGAAGAAATTGTATTTGTTGTATATTTCTTAGCTACACTATCATTGTTATTCCTAGTTAACTCAAAATTTGTAAATATATTTTTGATGTTTTTAGAATTCAAGGTGTTTGTTACTTTAATTGTGTTTTCTTGATTGCTTTTGATTATTAAATATAGTTTGCTCTTTTGTTATTTTGGTCCTGTTTCCTGAAACATTTGGAAAACCTTAAATTAGCAGATTTTCTAAGTTTACTAAAGATACTACAGGATACTGTGGCTTTGTAATATCTTTGGAGCTTTACATAAGCTTTCCAATCATGACTTATCTAGATCCATTATGATTTAAAAGGTTCAGCAGTCACTTTATAGATTATAATGCCTTTATAACACTTTGAGAGGGAAGGATCCCATGCAAAATCCTGTCCTGAATGTCTCTTACTACCCCATTTTGTCCCTGCTCTTCTTTGTGGGTCCGGTCACTGCTTTCCTGTACCACATTCTGCTTTCTCATCTATTTCTTACTTTTCTTACATTCACTTCTTCCATTGTATGACACTCTTGTTTATTTCATAATATGTAAAACATTCTGAATCATGATTATATAGAGTAGAGAATATATTCTATATTTGTAACATGAGTATAGCTTCTTACATTTATCACAGTGGTTACCTGATACCTTCATTTGCCTATAAAAGTCACCATTTCATTTCTGTTTTAATTATACAGATACAAATTGTGTGTGTGTGTGTGTGTGTGTGTCTACAGAGATAGGGGGAAGGATAGAGGGAGGGAGCGAGAGAAAGAGAGAGAGAGAGAGCAAGAGAAAACATATTTTCTTTTGCCTTTGATGAACATCAGGGTGGTTCTACTTTAAGAATTTAGTGATTAGTGCAGCAATAAACATAGATTTGAAAGTGATGAATGATTTGCTTACATAGTTCTGCAGACTGTTCACATAGTTCCTTGTACGTAGTAATTGTGGGCTGTCTCCTATTTTCAGCCATTTTGAAGACAACACAAGTTGCATGGATTATACTTTTACCAATAGTCACACATTATTATCAAAATACTACATATTTCTATAATTTTTTTCTATTTTGAAAAATATATTAATATAAAAATATTGTGAATAAACTATTATAAACTATTAATTGATGGTTTTAGTATAAAATTGATGATGGTTTGTTTACTGTATTTAAATATTTCTTTGCTGACATTGCTTAATATATTTTCTTTTTTTTTTTTTTTTACTTTAAAACTTTTTTTTAT
>NW_026067914.1:9144684-9149298 GCF_014885135.2 Alexandromys fortis | reverse complement strand
CCTCCCTCTCCTCTTCCCCTCCCCCCACTCCTCTCCCCCTCCCTCTCCAGTCTGAAGGGCAGTCAGGGTTCCCTGCCCTGTGGAAAGTCCAAAGTCCTCCCCGCTCCATCCTGGTCTAGGAAGGTGGAAGGTGAACATCCAAACTGGCTAGGCTCCCACAAAGCCAGAACATGAAGTAGGATCAAAACCCAGTGGCATTGTCCTTGGCTTCTCAGCAGCCCTCATTGTCCACCATATTCAGAGAGTCTGGTTTTATCCCATGCTTTTTCAGTCGCAGTCCAGCTGGCCTTCTTAATCAGACAAAGGTCATAACTATAAATTAAAATAATCGATCAACTTTTGTTACTTATTATAATTTATTACAATTAATTATTATAATTGTAGCAGCATCAATATTGTAATATTTAACTAACACAGCACATAATAAGATATCTATATTTGTTGTTGATATTATTCTTCAGTTTGTTATAAACCCATAAGCCTATTAATTATAGGCTTAACATCTATACATGTCAACTGAGGGCAAACAAAAATCTAATGCTGTCATTTTCCAAAGAAGAGAAAATGTAGATAACTTGGAGAAAATTTTAGCACAGTAATGTGAATCCAAATTGCTCTTTGGAATTTTAAATGCTTCTTTTAATCCTTTTAACAGGCATCTTATCAAATGCAAATGTTCGCCCTCAGTAGATCTTTTAAATACAAATTAGGCGGTTACTGATAACATGTAGCAAAGGGCTCTACATTTCATTCTATTATAAAGGTTGTTTTGGAATAAGTATTATAAAGGGAAAAAAAGATACCGAAGATGTTCCAATCTACTGAAATTGACATGACACTTAAACAACATGCACATATAACCCTGAAAATGACTCATTGCAAGACTGCAAAGGGTTGCCTATATTTAAACCTTTAAAAAGATGTTGATAAAACACTAGCATTTAATTAAGCACTTTAATTGGCTCCATAGACAGATGGAACTTACAGAATAATGATAAATGCTCATTTTAAGTATGTACTGCATCTGGTTCCAGCTGCTGTCCAGATGTGGTCTCCCCACCAGAGAAAATTAATAGTGTCACTTATATCTTGATAGTTTATTGAAAAATTCAATTTTTTTCAACCCTTGTGTTAAAAATCAATAATAAAAGACACTTGCTTTTCAAAAGGCAAAGAGGAAAGAATGTGTTCTTTCCTACTAGGGGATGCAACACAACACATTCCTTTTCTAAGTCTCTGTCTATAAGAAACATAATTTCTTTTTCAATTTTTATTGCTTTATAAATAATACTATTCAAAATTTCCACTTCCTCCCCTGCTCCCATTTTCTTCCCACTCACCCTCTCCCCCTGCCCTCTAGTTTTAAGAGAGGGCAGAATACTTTGCCCTGTGGGAGGGCCAAGGCCCTCCCTGCTCCATCCAGGCCTGATGGTTCAGTAGTATCACTGGCATTTTCTAAGGTTCCCAGATCTAATGGGAAACAAAAAATAGCATTGAGCTCTAAGCCCAGTATGATTTTTAATATATTTATACAAGGGATAAACTTTGTTTTATAAATTGGGCATAACAAGACATTAACAGTAATTTCTTACAACAAAATAAAACAATAAATACATGATGCAGTAATAAAGAGTAGTATCTGTCTCAACATATTTCATTCACCATTCCAGTGATGATGTAAGACCATTCACAAATAAAGTACTTTAGATTATCTCTTTGGCCAGTTCTTATATTGAGCCTTGACTTTTAGTCCTCATTGAAGGCATTATGAAGTACTGATAAGAGTCTTTGGAAAGGAAGACAACAATATTGTGAATAGATACTCTTGAGAACAACTGACTAATGGGTAAGTTTTGTCTACAATATGGATATATTGGACATAGAAATGTTCTTCTTTGGAAGGGGTGAACAGAAGCATAGGAGGTTACACTGTACTCAAGAGAAGAATACCATGAAACTGATAGTTTGTGAGTAAAGATATATATTTTTCCTTAGAAATCAAAAGAACAATTGTCCGATCATCCTATATCAAGAAGAAAATTAAAATATAAAATAGATTTCCAAATATGAATATGTTGTAGATCAATAACATTCCCCATGAATCCTTAAACAGGTTGAATTTTCTCTTTCCCTCTCTGTCTCTTCCTCCCTGCTTCAATGTGCATTTCAATTGTGTGTGTATGTTTGTGTTTGTATGTGTGTGTGGTGAGTTTGTGGTATAAAGATTGATGTTAGGTGTCATTCACAATTTTTCTACACATTAATCTTCAATGAAAGGTCTTTCATTGAACATGTTGCTCACTGATTCACAAGCTGATATGGCCCACAAGCCCAAAGATCCTCTTAGATCAACCAATGTGCTGGGATTGCAGGTGAATGTAACGATTCTAAGGTTATTTTCATTAGGTTGGGGATCTTCATGTTTCTAATTAGATGTATACCCCAACTCATTCCTCACTTTGTGTCTTCTGAGATATAATTTTTTTGGATTCTGCACAATATTATATCACACATATGGGTGTGATATAGTTTTATTGAATATATTGGAGTTACTATTGTGATGTTGAAACACTATAACCAAAGCCACTTAGAGAGGACATGGTTTATTTGACTCATGCTTCAATGAGACTGTTCAGCATCCAAAGGAATTCAGGGAAGGAACTCAAACAGAGAAGGTATTTGAATCAGGAGCAGATTCAGAGGCAATAGAGGGGTGCTGCTTACTGACATTCAATATAAATTGACCGGTACAGACTCTTTGGGGCAACTTATTAAATTTATTAATGAAAAAGTTCCTGGCATACAGGGATTCCCCCTTAGGTGTCTTTTCTAATTAAAAGAACAATTAATATAAGAAAATTTACAACATTAGCTTGTTGCTTCAATCAATTGCCAGTAATCAGTTGGTGAAGCCAAAACAGTCAAAGCTACTTACTAGGAATCCCCTAGGCCTTTCTATGAACAATCTCTCCATGACTAAACTTCTAGCTTCCCATTGTATTGAAGTCATTTTTATATTGTGGAAATAAGCAATAGAAATCCTTGCTGGAAGTATTTCATTTAGCTGCTTTCAAGAATTTAATGTATTTTAATATCCTTAGCTGTTTTCTTTTTATCCCTCTTCCAATTACAGGGCCAGGGTCAAGCCTAACTCAGGACAGGGGATTTAAGAGACACTTAATATAAACATGCTTTAGAGTTTTTATTGGAGTATGGTGGGCAAAACTTCTCCTAGAGCCATATTCTCAATGATGTCAAACAGTTCATAGCTATCTATGTTATAAAATTTTATGATAAGCCATAGGTCACTGGAAAAGCTGGATTCTGTAAATAAAATGATAGTTTATATTCCAATTTTTTAAAATCGCTTTCCCAGGAATAATTGAACATGAGGTCAATTTTTAATTGTCAATTTTCAGTATGTAGATTTTTTTAAGTTAACTTTTTCCTTGAGAACAGAGAGAGATGGAAACTGAGTGAATTTTCATTACCCTTGTTAAAATAGCAAAAAAACTTTCCATTTGGTCAGTGGCTTAAATCTAAGATAAGTTCTATAGCAAAAACAGTGGGACCACAACAAATTGGTCAGATCCATAAATTTCATGTTACTTATTTGAAAAAAAAAACCTAAACTAAAGTGGAACTAGAAGTACTATTAAGGTATTCTCTCAGTAGTGTGCACCAGATTAATTTTCCAGATTAAAATTTGGGAATAAAATATATTTTTATTACTTTTTAAGTTGATTTTTTTATAAGAACAAATTTGTATAGAAAATATTCTGATCACCTTTTCATGTCTCCACCTTTCCAACTCTACTCCTTTTTATCACTTTAGAAAACAAGCAAAAGAAAGTGGGAGAAGAAAAAGAAAACATTCATACAAGCATCATAAAGCCACAAATCAGAATCCATAATATAGAAATAAAAACTGATGAAATTAAAATGCCCCAGAAGCAATGCAAGGAAATATATATTTTTTTAAATACCCCAGAGTTCCTTTTGGGCTTGTCATATATTGCTTTGTATTGACCCTCTTCTTAAGTGTGGTATGATTTCAGAAACTGACAACTACTTGCAAAAAGGAAACCTATTTTTTCAATATGTTTGTGTTCCTGCTTCTCTGACACTGAATATGACCATGTTTTGTTCTAGAATAGCTAATCCAACATGAATATTATTCATATATAAAAATCAAGTGGGGGGGGGGTTGAAAGATGGCCCATTCTTTAATCCTTATGTGCTACTCTTCCAGAGGACCTGGAATTAATTCCTAGTGTCTGACACTCTATTTTTACCTTCACTATCACCTTGAACTAAAGTCCATGCCCCCATAAAAGCACATAATTTAAATAAAATAAATCTATTTTCTTTTATAAAGACAATAAAAGATTCACATAGGCATATGTAACAGGAATGTTTTAAGAGACACAAAGAGGCCGGGCGGTGGTGGTGCATGCCTTTAATCCCAGTACTCGGGAGGCAGAGGCAGGTGGATCTCTGTGAGTTCGAGGCCAGCCTGGTCTACAAGAGTTAGTTCTAGGACAGGAACCAAAAGCTACGGAGAAACCCTGTCTCGAAAATACAAAAAAAAAAAAAAAAAAAAAAAAAAAAAAA
>NW_026067914.1:9124476-9144661 GCF_014885135.2 Alexandromys fortis | reverse complement strand
CCCAGACATCAGAGAAAACTAAACTTCAGACTTCGTGACATAAATATATATATATATATATATACATTTATTCCAAAATACTTGATATCTTTTGATGAATTCTCTTGACATTGCAGTATTTTCAGTTTAGAGTAAAGATATAATTTTAAATCAAGAAAATTTATTGTTTAACAATCCTTTCATGTGCTCTGCTGTTAGCACATTTACAAACTTGCATAATGGGTAAAAGCAACATCTATTTGTGACACATGGCCCATGGTGTGAAAGACAAACTGAGCAAAACCCAAGCCTCTCCTGTGAAGCCCAGACCTGCCATGGATGTCACACCTTCAGCTTCTTCCCTCACTGCAAAGTGTCACCTGAACTGTATGCACCATCCCCTGGAAAGACAGTCTCACGATTCACTAAACCACAATTCACTAAACCATCTATTGCTGAGGTGTATTTCCTGTGTTTGCCCACAGGAAACTCCAAAAGAAACAATCAACAGGAAAAACCACCAAATGCTCCCTGCTTTGTACCAGAGAACTTGAGGAAAGGCTGAGAGCACAAAACCAGGCAAGCAGGTAAGCACAAAAGTACTGCATAATCCACCTGAGAAAACTTCCACCTGAGCTACCTGTGAGATGATTGAAAGCAGGCAAGAAGACTTCGTGATGATGATTCATATACATCATCTAAGAGTGTATCTAAAAGATACAACAGCTTTCACTGCAAGTATAGACCTTCAGGACAGACTGACATTTGCACCCACGATATAGTGGTGACCTTTGGGATTTTCCAAAGCAGGAAGCATACAGATGCATGTGAGTATAACTCAATGTCCCCTGTCATACGCACATTAACCTATTGAGCTTGCTTTACTTTTAGGCACTATTTAAGTACACAGTGAGCTCTTCAAAACTGAGCTAGCAATGAGTCACAGAACTGAGTACATTTACGACAATCATATATTTCTTTTAATGTTAATAAAAACTACATTTTCTGAATGGAATCTGATTTAAATCAAAGCTATGCACTTTTGTAAAGGAGTGAAGGTAGTAGCGTAGTAGCTTGGGACATTCGGAATGCCTGAAGTGATTTGAAATCTACATAGAAGAAAAATGGCCAACCTGAAGCCCAGGGTAGTAATTCAATTAAAGACCCTGGATACATTAAAACTCACACAGAGAGGGCCCCATCAAAAGCACCTAGAATCTTCAATGAGGAAGCTAATTAAATCTGTCACTAGATAATATCATGTTTGCCTTTGCCATAGCTCTCTGTGTGGAAGGAAAAAAAAAATTCTCACAAGGAGTCAAAAGAATACTGAAAACGTTTGACAGGTAAGAACAGGAATTCACACTAAAATCTTAATGTGGAAAATATTCCAAGCTGAGAAAGCAGCAATTAAAAAATTATCCTGGTGTGTTAAAAACTCTTGAAGTTCTATAAATCAATCACAAAATTGCTCTGGAAGGGCACATTAAACCAGGTAGGTTTTGGGAAGGATAAAAATCAAAGGACACTAGATTGAGTTCAGAAATTCAAAATCAGAAATTGTAACATTCATCCTATGCTGAAGTCAACTCACAAGCTCCAGGAGAACTCCAGATTTCAGAGTTAAAAACTAAAAGTAATCTCTAGGAGTGTTGAGATCCCATGATGACAGAAAAATTACACACTTAACACATACATAAAACTTGAGTGGGCTTAGAAGAATTAAAGAGAAAAGTGTGTTCTTGTTAAACATCATGTGCTTGACAAGTCAGAATTTTAATTTGTCATTTGGAACATTCAAGAAGGGAGTTAATGTGTCCCCTTACAGTTTCTACAAGCCAGAGTAATTGGTTGCAGTAAATTTTGAAAGGTGAAGAAAGATGACCTTAAAACCACGGGGACTGGTTGAAAACCTAATTGATGATAAATTATAACTAAGTATCCTCTCCTGACTCCTCACAGTCAGAGTACTGCAGCTTCCCAACTCAAATGAAGACAGGCACGTTATATATAGATAAAAATGAAATTCTATTGCCTGGGAGAAAATAGTTGAGGTCAGAGAAACTGGGCTCACAAGTTAGTTAAAGTAAAACCAGTAGCACTTTGTAATATTTATGCTGTGATGGTAAATAGTTGTTCATCCTTGTCAAAAAGGAAGATAAACAATAGTTTTTAAATTATTTCTTATATGTCAAAACTAAGTGGAAAATATTAAAAGTGTTACAAGCAGCAATTTCTCAATAATAAATGCTAGCAAGATAGTCCAACATTAAAGGAGACTTTGGTCAAAGGCCCATTTTGTACTCAAGGGAACAGATCAAAATTAAAACAATAGAAATCTAGTGCAAAGAAAATTTAAAGAAACAGGAGAAAGAAGTGAACTTGAAGGAAAAGTTTTGGGCACTGAGAATACATTGTGTATTGTAGCACAAATAATAAAATCCCAAAGACAGATTTAGGGGTTAAAGGTAACGATTAGAGAAGTAGATCAGTTAGCCACTAGAAGGAAATTTTATGTCTATCAATGCTCAGACTGAAGGGGGGAACCCTCATTGACCCTCAGACTGCCTAGACTATTCTATGTCTCCTTCAGACCTCAGACTCCAAACTCCAGTGAGTTCTTATCTTTTTCACTTTATATTCCTCTCTCCTCCCAGCCATATCACTCCTATGCCACCTCCCTGGTGCCAGGAGGTGTGAGCCACCACCACCTGGATGGGTTTCTGAACCAATCTTGCATAGTCCGGGGTAGCTTGAATTCACAGAGATCTATCTGCCTCTGTCTCCCAAATCCTGGGATTCAAAGTGTATGCCACCATTCTCTGGCCTCTACTGAGTTAGCTTTGCACTCTGATCTTCAGGAAAGCTTTATTTATTAAAATACAAATAAAACATCACTACAGTATATTTTCAGTTTGCCCACCATGAAGTGAACAATTTAAGAGCTGGGAACACTTGGAAGGATGCTGCCTCTTAGAGGAAGATTCTTCCAAGTAAAATGTTATAAAAGGGAATTTTTTGACTCTTCCCCCTCCAAGGCTTCCCATTTTCAGTCCATATAAATGAGGTCACTTTGGAAAATAATTTTCACAAATTTTCAGGTAATTAAAGTTGTTTTATTACAAAGTATCCAGTCTCAACATTACTTTGTATCAATGAAAATAACGAGGTTATGTACAACTACAAGGTCAAAAGACATAATAGAGAAAGGCAATCATAAAATAAAAATAATAATATTGATTTATATGGAGACTGGGGACAGGGTAAAAGAGCTTGGTGTATGCATAAAGTACCTGATTTCAATTTCACATCAATTAGGTTGGACATGATGATCTGAAAATAATATCAGTCCTAGTGAGACAGATACACTATTATTAACAATAGGAATATGTAATACAGTTTACATTAAGCTTCATTTTTGCACTATTGAGCTTGTGCAAAATTCTTAATAAATTTAGGTTAGTTTATACTGACACATACCCATAAAAATCTTGTATCTCAAGCATATTTATTGTTTTTGATTGTTAATAGAGAGAAAGAAAGATGAAAGAATAAGAAATAAGACAAGATTTTACATCATCCTCATAAGAATTTGCCCTTTGGACTATTTATAATTCTGGTGAGTTTAGGATTATTCCTGGTTGTCTTTGGGCATCATACTTAATATTTTATTTGTGGAATATTAATATAACCATGATAATCTATTTCTATGTAGTGTTTATGCAAAATATTGTTTTACAGTGTGCTAAATTCACCCTATATCATTAATGACTTTTCTACAAATTACATCTAATGTAGACTTGCTCATTTGTTGTATCTTTGCCTTTTAATATCTTATTTTTTAACTGATTTTTATTTATCTCTACACTTTTCCTCTGCTCCCCTCACTCTCTCTCTCCTCCCCATTCACCGTCTCCCAAATCTTAATACACAAAGTTAATAAAGAACAGTTGCCCTCTATATAATGCCCACAATGGCATTTGAATTTATTCTAGTTCTTTTATTAGCTTAGATAGCTGTTGCTTATGCAAAAATAAAATTTCTACAGTTGCACCATTTGAGACATCTTGTTGGGCCCGTAGTCTTTATCCAAGATCTATACAAGAAAGGACTGGATAGGGCTATCAAGTTCTTTTTGTCAGTGGCAGATTGCATAGCAACTTTCAATAACATGGGAGTTGGTATGAAGGGAAAAGGCTTTAATGACAGATCCAACACAATTCTTCTAAGTCAAACCACTTGGGAACTGCAGCAATGAAAACTAACCTTCAGCTTGTGTAATTGAAGTAACAAATATCTTGAGTGTCTCTTATATCCTCTGAAGAAAAACTTTTAGAAAGGGTTTTTCTCTGCCTGGCACTGAAGTTTTTGTTAGGTAATCTATGACCTTACAGGAAAGCAATATAAAAGCAAATGCCTAATTAAATTTAAATGGTGTGTGTGTGTGTGTGTGTGTGTGTGTGTATCTTTAAGTAAGTAAACATCAAAAGTGAATGATATTGTATAAGATTTTGAAATACTCTTAGTGTTGGCTCCCTTTCTTTGTCCTCCCTTTGTGCCCACTCCTCAGTTAAAATCCTCATGCTGTTCCCCCATTTTCCAATTATAGCTCTTGTGTCCTAAATATCCTTCCCACTAGATTTTATTTCCCATTCCCACCACTATAGTCTCTTTCTGATTTCCAGACTTCTGTTATTCCTTCAAATTATAAGATTTAAAATGAAAGATTCAGAGCTAGGATCCACAAGTAAGAGATAATGTACAGACTTTGCCTCTGTATATTCGAAGAACAATCAGTTTGTTTCAATTTCTAGTTATTGCAAATAGATCATCTATGATTATGGCTGAACAAGTATATGTACAAAAGAATATAGTAGAATGATATCACGTTTGTGACCTAACAAATACATCTCGCCTGAAGATCAGAATGCAAAACTATACACTAGTCAACCATACAGGCCAGGCGGTAGTGGCATACACCATTAATCCCAGCAGCCACTCCACAGAGGTCAGGTGGAGGCAGTGCACGCCTTTAATAACAGCACTAGAGAGGATTATAAGGGAGGATGAGACAGGAACTTGCTATCTTTTCTATCTGAAGAGTTCCTAGAGCTAAGAGTTCTCTAGTGATTTGTTGCTTTGCTTCTGTGATCTTTCAGCTTGAACACCAATATCTATCCCTGGGTTTTTGTTATTTGTGCTACAACATTGAATACTTCAGGCATATCCAAGAGAGGTAGATCTAGATTACTCCTTTTAGCCCTCAGATTATTTAGGATTCTGCACACTGACTTCTAATTTGCCTGAAATAATTTTCAACTAGAAAAAAAAATAAGTATGTATTCCCATCTCGCCACATCTCAACCAACACATATTGTCATATGTATTCTTGATACTAACCATTTTAATTTGTGCAAAACCAAATCTCAAATAATTCCTAGTTTTCAGTTTCTTTTTCAATAAGGATTCTCAGTATGTCTTAAGATACTGACTTATTCGTATTTACTTCTGTTTTGGAGAACTTTCTCTATAGATCTATAGCCATTTTTAAATTGATTTACTTCTTTTCTTAAATTTTGTTTCTTGAGGTCTTTGTGTCGTATAGGGTAGTGGCTATATTTTCTATTAGAAATTTTGACATTTTACGCTTCACATTGTAGTTAACTTTCAGGAAGTGTTATAAATTTGGATTAAGTCCTGGAATTGTAGGTGTCTATCACTATACCCAACTTATAAAATTCACTTTAAATGTGATGAGATTAAGTCAGCAGGGACCATTTATTTGCATATATATCAGGGGTTACAGAACAGAACAAGGGGCAGGTGTTTTAAGAAAGTACGCAGAAATTTGTCATTAAGTAAAACTTTTGAGAGAATCCATACCAAATTAGTCAAGATGAAATAAAGAAACTTATGAAAGTTTACAATTTAAAAGAAAGAGAAAACACAACATAGAAAAACAAAAATCAAATCATCATAAAATTTGCATTTTTCACTTTATAATGCATTTAGTCAATAGCTTCTGGCTCTGAGGACGAATGGGTGTCTATCCTTCAAGTACATTTTTCTATATCAAGTTAGCACACATTTAGATTCTACTGTACAGTAATACTAATATTCCCACCAGTCATGAAAAGCCATCTCCTCAATTAATTGATTTGAGAGTTATTATTATCTTCAATTTTTGCTAGTATGTATGCATCAACTAAATATGTTGGCAAGTTAATATTTTTCAAGGGGTTAATCCTCTCATATTACTAGTTTTATCATTTATGTTTTCCTTAATTTTTTAATCATCATATCTATACATAGTCTAACTGATATATGAAGATAGAAAAAATTTCTACTACATGAATAAAACCTAAAACATTTCTGTTTAGTCTTAAAAATAGAATGCATGGCTTGAAGAAGGCACCACTTTATTTTTTATGTAGAATATCATGCATTATTGATATATTATATATTTAGACATCTGTATATGAGATGTACACATATATGATATATGTATATTTTGTTATTGAATTCTGAATGGAAAAAAATGTTATTCTGAAATATTGAAAAATAATTTAACATATAAACAACATCTCCATGAGGACTTTATTTTCATTTTTAAGTTTATGTACATAAATATGGTGTTTTCATTAATAATTTAAGCATATAGTTCTATAGTTTCCTTAGCATTTTTCATGATAGAAGCTGTTGGTGCAGGAACAACTGTGATTCTAAGAATAATGCTATATCAGAAAAGCATAAATATGTATGTGTGTATGCTATGTTAGGAAGGAAACAAAACCAAATTAAAACATGTAAAGTTTATGCAAATAGGCAGCTTTTAAAAACAGAATTTTAACTTATTTGCACTCTTCACTATCCTTCAGGCATGACTGTGCCAGAGTCAATTTAGGGTTTTGTCATACTGCACCATACAAAATTAACATAGCGATATGAAGCAAGGCACATTAGATAGTAGACAGTGACAACTTTGTCTTCTTTTTTTTTACAAACATGATATTATCATATGAAAGGTATTGGCATGAAACGACCTTCCTAGTATGTGCCTAAGTACTTGTGAATAATGTGCATAACTCACTCCGTGTTTGATATATTTGTTCACGTCCAGGTAAGCAGTTTAAATAGTACCTACTGAAGTCGCTGAGCCTTCTGCAGTTTGTGTTCTATGAATTCATTACCTGGAAAAATAAAGTGGTGTCTTCTATTTTCTATTTTCAAATACCCAAACTGTATATTTGTGTAAAACCAAGATCTTTCAGAAATTTTTTACCAGGAAATGTAAGTTACAAGGTATTTGTAGTAAACTAGACTCAGATGTTCCTATTTGAGATTTTACTTTGTTGATAATCAACTATTTTCCACTCAGAGCAAGCATATTTTAGGTCATAACTTTTTTCCCACTCTTCCTTGTATCATGACATCAGTGTTTTGATATTTTTAATCTTCAATATAAATGTAAGCTATGCAGAAATAGGCTTTTATTCCATTTTATTTTATGCATTACTTACTGATACAGCTAACCATGTTGTAAGAATAAAGGACGAACATATTGACAAAACATTACTAGGCTGCAGTGATGATTAAAAAACTGTCTTACAGTGGTTGTCTTAGAAAGTAAATGAGACATAGTTTTGTTGTTGTTTCTTTTTTTTGTGAAATGTTTGGGGAATTGGGAATAAGGCTTTTTAAATTTGTACCTACTAATTGTGTATTGATTTTGTCATTTAATCTACTTATTCCAATGTAGTTCATTGCATGGAAGGCATTTTTGAGTATCTTATAGTTTTCTGCTTTCACCACAAAATTACATTCTTCTATAATATCTTAATTAAAAATCAATGATTCTTAATCTCACAAGTAAATTGCAATTGCTCTACACACTTTCTGCAAGCTAACTGTAAATCTTATTATTAGTGTCACACAATTTTGGGGCTGGGGAGAGTAACATCTTAGATACATAGCAATGACTTCAGCGTTTAATTGGTCCTATCATTTGTAACATATCTCTGTGTCTTTTATATATATTAACCCACCAGATATTTCAGAAAAAAAGGGGGAAATTATTAGCATTCCTTCTTCAAAATTTAGAGGAACTGAAGAGGTTACTTAGCTTGCCCAAGTTCCTTTAGTGAGTGGTGTAGGAGGTCCTTCTGTTTATGTGTTGCTTTCATTGGTTGAATAAAGAAACTGCCTTGGCCTTTTGATAGGGAAGAACTTAGGTAGGCACGGAGAAGACAGAACTGAATGCTGAGAAGAAGGGCAGATAGACATCATGGAGCTGCCAGGTGAGACATGCTGAATCTTTCCCAGTAAGCCACAATCTCATGGTGATACACAGATTAATAGAAATGGGTCCAATTAAGATGTAAGAATTAGTCAATAAGAAGCTAGAGCTAATGGGCTAGGCAGTGTTTTAACACAGTTTCTGTGTAATTATTTCAGGTGTAAGCTGGCTGGGCTGCCGGGATAACAAGCAGCCAGCTAGGAGCTGTTACAAGTAAGAAAGATCCAAGACCAAAGCTAAGGCAATTTAGTCCTATATATTACTCTATCGCCCTTCACATCTGTCAATATCCCCAAACTCAACCCAAAATCTTCTTTTCCATGCTTTCCCCTTTATGTAGGTTGAAATATGATTTTTATGTGATATAAAAATCTTTCTGTCTTATATTCAAATTTCTTAATATTCTTCATCCTCTGTTGTTTAATCTAACATTGCCAATCTCAAATTACATTTGCAGCCCATCAAATTTTGTAGAAAGAATTCATTCTTAAATTATGGTATAAGTTCACAATCATATTTTATTAACCATTGCTATTTCCACAGATCATGGTCTAGATACAAAGAAAGAAGAATTTAAAACAAACTAGCAAATTTCATATTCAGTGGGTGAAGATGGATTCTGTTCCTGGAATCACATGGTAGAAGGAGAGGTGGATGTGTGCATGCACATGTGTACACACAAATATAAATAAACTGTTTTAAATTTCCAACTGTAAGAGAGGCTTTATTATTTTCTAATGTCCCTGGTGTATTTCTATGAAGGAACCTGTGACTAAAGTATCTCTTATATAAGAAAGTAATTAATTAGGGTCTTGTTTACAGTTTCAGAGGTTAGCCCATATCATAAAAGCATTGGAGCATTAGCTGGAAACTACATGCTGATTGTCAGGACAAAAGAAAGAAGGGGAAATGCCCTGTGATGGGTATGGGCTTTTGAAAACTTCAAAGTCCACTGCAGTGACTTCCTTCCTCCAAAAAGATGTACCTCTTACTTTTTTGTTTTTGTTTTTGTTTGAATATTTTTTTTTCAAGACAGGGTTTCTTTGTTTTGCTTTGGAGCCTGTCCTGGAACTAGCTCTTATAGCCCAGGCTGGCTTCTAAGTTACAGAGTTCTGCCTGCCTCTGCCTCCTGAGTTCTAGGAATTCTTCTAATCTTTCTAATTCTATCAGAGTTCTCCTCCATGTCTAATAAGAATTCAAACACATGAACCCATGAAGGTCATTTTCTTTCTTTGTTTTTAATTTTACTTTGTGACTGTGGTTTATCCTCCTTCCTCTCTTCCAAGCTCCCCCACCAACTCTTTTTTTCAAATTTATTTTTTTAAATTTTTTTCATTTTACATACCAATCCCATTTCCTTGTCATTTTTCCTATATACCTATATACCTGCTTTACTGTCTTGTCTTGTTATTGCAGCTTTTCTTATTTAACTCTCAATTGCATCTGTAACTGAATTTTATGTCTGTCATGTATGTGCATGAAAAATTAAAAGTGTGAAATTTCAGTATTCACTGGAACTCCCTCCTAGTAATATCCTCTGTTTCTGTTTTATTGTTTTCACTAACATCTTTTTCCTCTTTACTTATAATTCTAATCCCCATGCCACAGCCTAATAAGTTGTATTATTGTTGAAGTGTATCCCTGAGAGTGTAGGTCTTCAAGGAATTAAGAATCACGGAACATATTTTGGATTGTTAGATGCTTTAGAGGAGGTAAACCAGCAAATACTTCATTGAACAATGTGTGTCTAATAGATATCCTAACTTACATTTAAATTTATAGTTTGAGACTTTATTGAATGATGATTAGGTATATGTGATTTATAGTGAACTTTGTATGTATATAATGATCAGAAATTTTAAACATTAGCAATGAAAATACTGTTGTCCATTGAATTTTTTCCATTCTCCTAAGTTTTAATATGTGCTGTTGTAAACAACACAGACTTTATAATGTGCTTTTTAATAGACAAATACATACAACATTTATGTAAAAATCTCAATCAATCTAGGCAACATTAGAAAAATAAACAGAAAACAAATATACTCACAAGGGAAGTAAGAGATGCAGAGTATCCAGATTTGAGTTCCACTAGCATTAATTCTGTAACTCTAAATATAGAAATATAAGCAACCAAAATAATGGATACAAAGAACATCTCTTCATGTGCACAAGTTTAATACTCAAGTCTCCTAACCTTAAATGTATTTTCTTGTTTAAATAAATATTTGTAAAAATGTCATAATTAACTTAACATCTTCAGCAAGATTGTAAATATCAAGTTCAAGCCCTTCAAAAGCAGGAGATTTTAGTCTCTAATATCTATGTTTATATCTCATTCTGATCATTAGAGTCTGACATTGTCTCTATTCTGTCTGCCGTATCCACGACAATTTATGGGTTATCCTGGTAAGTAATGTAAACCATAACAAAGACAATTCTCTGCAGTAAGTGGTTCAATACATTTTATTTCTGTATCCTACCTGGGGTCATATTGCCACAATGTGATTTACTTGTAATCAATGAAGCACTGAAAATATTAAAGACATTTTTTTTTTGTTTTTGGCTAAATTTTCCACAATTGTACTTTAAATAATCAGTCTATTTGCTATTGACAAAGTCTGGCAATTCTGTTTGTTTAAATCAGAAATCAAATTGATAACCCAATACTGGAATAAAAGAATTCATAAAAATTGAATAAAGTTAATTTATTTATAAATGATGTTGTGTAAAACCAAGTTTTGTTTTTGTCTTTCTTGTCATCAAGAATCAAACATTTTCATTCCTTTTGGTCTTTATAATAATAGCTACACCTGGCTTTTCAATATAGTGCTTGAAGTTCTAGCAATAGCAATAAGACAACATAAGGGGATCAAGGGGATTCGTATTGGAAAGGAAGAAGTTAAGCTTTCGTTATTTGCAGATGATATGATAGTATACATAAGCGACCCCAAAAACTCTACCAAAGAACTCCTACAGCTGATAAACACCTTCAGTAATGTGGCAGGATACAAGATCAACTCCAAAAAATCAGTTGCCTTCCTATACACTAAGGATAAAGAAACAGAGAGGGAAATCAGAGAAGCATCACCTTTCACGATAGCCACAAAGAGCATAAAATATCTTGGGGTAACCCTGACCAAGGAAGTGAAAGATCTATTTGACAAGAACTTTAAGTCTTTGAAGAAAGAAATAGAAGAGGACACCAGAAAATGGAAGGATCTCCCCTGCTCTTGGATTGGGAGGACCAACATAGTAAAAATGGCAATTCTACCTAAAGCAATCTATATATTCAATGCAATCCCCATCAAAATCCCATCAAAATTCTTCACAGATCTGGAGAAGACAATAATCAACTTTATATGGAAAAACAAAAAAACCCAGGATAGTCAAGTCATGGTGTTTTTGAGTAAAGATTATTAATATATAATTTTAGTAATGGAGAATTGGAAACAAAGGAAAATACCACCATGTGGAGTGGGTTAAGATTGTATCTTGATGAATTGTAGGAAGTTAAACAGATGGAAGTTAGTCTAAAAGTAAAACATTGACATATATTTCTATTAATATTATCTGTGTACCTTCAAAAGATTTGAGGGTTTTCAGCTGGGCAGTGGTGGCGCATGCCTTTAATGCCAGCACTCGGGAGGAGGAAGCAGGTAGATCTCAGAGTTTAAAGCCAGCCTGGTCTACAAGAGCTAGTTCCAGGACAGGCACCAAAGCTACAGAGAAACCATGCCTCAAACAAACAAACAAAAAAGAATTGAAGATTTTCAAATACCCTATGAGTCATTTCCTGTCATCCATATTAATCAAAAGTGGTGGTCACTTTTAAATTTTTTTTCAACTCCTATATTAAAACATAAAACTTACGTCTTTTAATGGCTTATAATATACCATGATAATTAGGTTAAACATGATAATCTCTTTTAACATTCCACAGAAACGTATAACTCATTGTCCATATTAAGGACTACAATATTACACTTTATTAAAACTAAGGATTGTACTATGTTTAAATAAGGATTAACAACATTTTTCCCTTAAGACTATAGTACTTTGGTAAATGTTTTTGCTTTTACCATTTTCCCTTATTTTATGAGATAAATGCTACATTGTTAGTTATCATCAATTGCATGGTGCCAAAGCATAGTATTACTTGTAGGTTGAGTTTTTCATAGGGACCATGGATCAGCTCTGTCCCACCAGCCAGTGCCCAAATAACCACACTGAGACTTATTATTGATTATAAATGCTCAACCAATTGCTTAGACTTGTTTTCAGCTAGCTCTTACAATTTAAATTAACCATTTTCTATTAATCTGTGTGCTACCCCAAGGTAGCCTTATCTATGTACCTCCCATGTTGCTTCCTTTGCATCTGGCTATGACCCTCAGATTCTATGCTTGTTCTTACCAGGATTCTCTCTGCCCCCAAAATCCTGCTTAGCTATCAGCCAATTGACTTTTTTAATAACAATCAGAGCAACATAGTTTTATGGTATACAGGAGGATTATTCCACAGCATTTTCTCATTTTTGTATAAATAAAGAAGGAAGGTTTTAAATTTAACACAGTAATACTAAAATAATATAAAACAAAAGAGTTATCAAGAATTATAATATTCAGTTTATCCTTATTTGGCAAAATAGAGAAAATAATCCATCAGCTGTCCTTTCCAGAGGAACCCAGAGTTTCTTACCTAATATACTTCCTGCCATGATTAGGGAGAATCTGACTGTAACTATCTAGTCTTCAACCTCATCAAAATCTGAAAGGATATAATATTAACCTGAGTACACAGGAAGTACAAAAGAAGTGACTTCCAAAATTAAGAGTTGATAGAAACTGCTGACTGCCTGGATGTCACCCAAGGTTCTTTTGTAATGTTAGGGCATCCATTTTCAGCAAACAGGCCTAGAATATCTGACAAACTTTTCTATGAAGCAAAAATATTGAAGGAATGTCTCACCTTATTTTGGCAAAGATGCCAGTCACATATTTTTACATCTAGCAGGTTCAATTTGGACAACATACAGTCAACAGTTGAGGCAAGGGCAGGTTCTTGCCTAGTGGCTAAATTTTGTCACGGAGAAAGCAAATTCATATTACACATATAGATGAAAACCTGTGATATTGATTTCACTGAATGTGTTAGTGTTACTATTGTGATGTTGAAACACTATGACCAAAACAACTTGGAGAGGACATGATTTGTTCGACTTATGTTTCAATAAGACTGATCAGCATCCTAAGGAATTCAGGGCAGAAACTTAAGCAGAGAAGGTACTTGAATCAGCAAGTATTTTGCATTTAAACCAAGACAGATGTTACTTGTAATAAAAAAAAAAATACTTGCGCTTTACTTGAAAGATTGGTAAATGCTACCATAAAGAATAATTAATGAAAATATATTTTCTTATTTTCTTCTATTATTCCCAATGTTTATATTAGGTAGCTTAGCACTGATAATGTGTAGCTAGTAACAAAACGTAATTAACAAATAAAAGTAATTTCCAAAAGATAGTAATGTTAACCTTTATAATACTTTTCCAGGATGAAAGTTATAGCTGTATCTGTTCTTTCTTGCTTTATTTGTTTTAACATGAAGAGTTCACAGAGTTACTTATGTTTTAAGGTAAATGGCTGTGTACATTTGCTTTGAGTTTAGAATCAACAAAGTGGTTTCAGGCCTTGCCTTGTCTTTAACGTCTGAGTCAAGGTGTTTCTAGTTGTAAATGATGGTAATTGTAAGAGGCATACTTTAACATTACACACAATATCAAATGCTTGAAAAACAGTAAATCACGTACTGTGACTGTGTATGAGAGACTTAGTAATTGTCTCTCTGGGCTTCCATTGTGTGTATTGAGGCTTTAAACGAAAACAACTTTATTTTATAATAGACCAAGACAAAATGTAAGTACATAATTGATGTGGGATTTCCCTCTGTATGCTATGAATACCACTGGTTAATAAAGAAGCTGTTTTGAACCTATTACATCACAGAATAGGGCCAGACAGAAATTCCAAGCAGATAGAGCAGGAGAGAGTAAGCTGAATCAAAGAGAAACCATATAGTCACCACAGAAAACAGATGCTGAACACCAGAAGGAACCTTACTGGTAGGTCACAACCACGGGACAATACATAGCTTAACAGAAATATGTTAATTTTAGATTAATAGCTATCTAGGATATGCTAGAATCATTAACCAAACAGTGTTGTAATTAATATAGCTTCAGTGTGATTATTTTGGATCTGGGCAGCTGGGAAATGAACGAGCAGCCTCCAGCTACACATAATTAAGGCAAAATTGTTCTAAAGAATAGCGTTATAATCTACTATAAATAGGAAAAGACATCAGAGTGATTCCGTCACAGAGAAAACCCCCTAGGAGTACACATGAAGTCCGTGATTTGCAAGGGAAGGTGAGTGGATTAAGAAGATATAAAACCTGCTGACATCTTCATCTTGAACGGTAGAGCTGTGAGGATGGATTTATAATGCTGATCTGAGGCAGCTTCTTGCTATTCATTATGGTAGTCTACAAAAGGAAAATATAGATCTATCTCATTCTTCCACTTTATTTGCCAGTGATGGCATTAAGACCAGTTTGTCAATGGATTATCACCCCTTGGTTCCAACATCTCAGTATAAGTAGGGAACACTTATTCTTCTCACTCTTTCATGGAATAAATATGGAAATAATAAAACTTTAAATAACTCTCTGAACAAATTACCTTTAATCCATTGTGTATTCTAAGCTTAACTCTATTTCAAGTTTAAATTATTCTTTAAAGGAAAATAAAGCAAAATTAAATTATTCTAAGACTATCAGTAACATGATATTGACACTTGCTTTTCCTTTATTAGTACAGAATTAACTAACATCATAAATCTCAAAAGGCAGTATTTCAGGTAGAGATATAGAGCAAAATTTCATAAAAACTGACTGGCTCAACATTTGTGCTTTATAGTATTAGTGGAATATTACAAATTAACTCATTCATTCAAGGACATTAAAATGTCACCATTGAATAACAAAGATGCTGATGACAAATGTGTATGTATTGAGGGTTGAGAACCTGACTATATAAGATGTCCTGATTCCAGGCACAGTGCTCATTCATGATTGTGAACCTGAACTTTAGTATCATTTCACAGAGATAACTGACCAACTCTCAAATTATAATAAGCAAAACAGAGGATACTAAATTATCTTATGAATATTAGTAAATGTAGATCTAATTTTGGACAAAGAGAAGATAAGAAAAAATCAACATGTTTATATATGTGCCTTTTGGGTGTCTATAAGCTGCCAAATTCCTCATATCCTTTCTCCATCTGTTATGCTCAGCCTCTGCTGTCTATAGCTCCATTATTACTTATACCAAGTTGACTCATTAATTTCCTAAAGCCTAGAAAAAAAATTGACAATTTATTTATATTCTTTTGTTTTTTGATTATAATTCATATTTTTACTTTTATCTCTTTGCTATAAAGACATTTTATGTTACTAGAGTTTTGAATAGAAATAGTTCTATAGAGAAAGAAGTTTCCATCACAGAAAGATTCATATAAATATAACCCAAATGCTCTGCTTAGATTATTAAATCTAGCTATCCATCTATTATCTATCTATCTATCTATCTATCTATCTATCTATCTATCTATCTATTATCTATCTATCTATCTATCATCTATCTATCTATCTATCTATCTATCTATCTATCTATCTATTATCTATCTNTCATCTATCTATCTATCTATCTATCTATCTATCTATTATCTATCTATCATCTATCTATCTATCTATCTATCTATCTATCTATCTATCTATCTATCTATCTATCGTTTTTCTGCTTTTTACTTCTGGTGCAGGATGGAAGCTCCCAGGTACTGCTTCTGTAGCATACCTGTCTGTCTGCTGTCCTGCTCCTTGCTATGATGGTCACAGATTCACCCTATAAACCTTAAGCACCAATAAATTTTTTTGCCTCTAACTTACCCTGGTCATGGTGGCCTTTTACAGAAGTAAAATAGTAACTAAGACACATAGAGAAGCAGGTATATTGTAGTTACAGGTTTCTTTAGGTGTGTCCCAAAGAGTGGTAATCCTGTGACACATGGTAGAAGAATTTCTATTGTGTGAGTAAGCTGTACACTAAATTCCACAGTGATTGTACCAGTTTCCATTCCTACTAGCACAAAAAAGCATTCCCATTACCAATTACAGTAGAAGTTTCTTAACTTTATGTAACTCGATGAACTGGTTTGAATCAATATGGTCTCTATAGGGTAAAATATTTGAAAGATCACTACCAGTTGGTGAATTATTTTATGAATGATAAGGAGGTATGCACTTATTGGAGGACGTGTATTATTGAAGGTAGATTTTCAGGTCTCAAATGCCATGCCAGTCCCTTTTACTGTGTCTCATATTTGTAAATCAAATATAAATTCTCAACTGCTTTTCCAGCGCCATGACTTCCTGCTTGTCATGCCTATGTGTGTGTGTGTGTGTGTGTGTGTGTGTGTGTGTGCATGTGTGTGTGGTGTATACATATATGTAGATGTTTGTAAAATATTACTTTAACTATGTAAGAATTGCTACATTTCTTATGTTTTATAATATTACATTATATAAAGATTTTGCATTTTTGCTGCATTTTTACCTAGGCAAAGATGTGTTATATTTGCTCATGCTGTATTTTTTATTTATGTAAATATATGTTGCTCTTTTACCTTGCCAAACTAAAAAATTTATATTAGAACATTCTTATAGTGCTATTGGATGATGTATACACTAAAAGAGATTATATGAAATTTTCAGTCTAAGTCTTGTAAGCTATAACAATGGCTGTTCTTACATGACATGCTTATGGTACAAAGATGGCATGGGTGGCAACAAACAAATACTTTTTGATAAGATCTAAGGCTTACTCCAGAAA
The DNA here is from genome assembly GCF_014885135.2 of Alexandromys fortis. Lineage (NCBI taxonomy): Eukaryota > Metazoa > Chordata > Mammalia > Rodentia > Cricetidae > Alexandromys > Alexandromys fortis. Next base: position 9,127,433 of record NW_026067914.1, on the reverse strand, counting down.
ACATAAACAGTATATGAAATCATTAACGCTGCCAAGAGCATGTGGCTGGATAAGATATAGTCCCTAGAAGAATATCTATTACTATTTCTTTTTGCTAAGTAGAAATTACTTGACATTAAAGCCTGCTAGAATTATGAATAAGTACATCTGTCAACTATATATAATAACCTTTCTCACAAAAATAAAAAATCTCTATTGATGATTGGACAGACCATACATGGCATTTGACTTTAAGAAACATTGTTTTCCTGACACATTAACGTAGTTGACCATATGAACTCCTCCTGATGGTGATGGCATGTCCATGACCTTAAACTAGGTTAAGCCATGCAAAATTTCAGCTTTAAGAGTGAGAGTTAGAAAGGAAGTCCCACCCTTGCTGAGAAGCTATTCTAATTCCTTAGCTTCTGAGAGGAGTCAGTTTTCTTTAAGAATATAAGCTTTGGTAGATCAAGTACACTTCTGTGCAGATTCTACAATCAAGGAGTTGTGGAATAGAAAATGGGTTATGGCTTTTAAATAAAAAGAGAAAACAAAATTTAGTGAGTATGGAGGTAAGAGTGTTTCTGGAAGGGATTGAAAGAAATCCAGCATAAATATGGTCAAAATACAATTTTAAAAATATGAAAAATGATCAATAAAAAAGAAAGGTATGTTTGAAAAGGGTTCTCTATAGAAGGTATCTTATTTTATACAATTCAAGACTGCTATTCTTACTGTTCTTAAAATAATCAGAATGGTTTGGTTCTTTTTGCCAATTATTTGGGAGCAAAACACTATATGATTCATGGCATCCCTACCTTCCTAATTTTTCAACTTATAAGTTGCAAACTGTCACAAGATTGATCAAAGATGTTTTGATAGTCTTGCTCTCTTCTCACTGTTGACTGGTAAGCTTTTGAGTTTTAATTTCATTGTCTTCTATTACAAATTGCTATAAAATTGCAGAAATTGAACACTGCTAAAAGCAACAATAGAAATGTGATTTTTAATTATAGAAATGCTGTAGGTTTGATATTTATATTTGTTTTGTCATTTAAAATGATTGTGATATGAGTCCCAAGTTCTTGTATATGTTAAAATTCCTTAGGAAAGACAACTGCTTTTTTAATATTAGCTTTCTACCTTGTTACTGTCAACACTAAATCGATAAAAAAGTAATTACTATTTGGGTTTAAAAAAAAGAACATATTTTAAGGGCCAGAAACCAAACCACATTTTTGTGTTTGTTTTGCTAAAGTTAAGGATATAGGAAAGGCATCATTTACAGAGAGTAAAATTGTACTCAACATTAGCAGAATATTTTTAAGTCATATGGCAAGAATGATCAACTCAAGGATAATTAACTAGGAAATACCTATACATTTATTATGGGTTATATATTTAAACTACCTAAGAAATGATACAAATTATTATGAGAAAAATTTAATAATATTTAACATTATAAAACTCTGTAGTATCTTTATTAATCAACAAATTAGTGTTTTGTATATATAATTAAAATAAAGGGAAAATAGACAAGATCTCCTAAGAACATCGGAATTGGGGACAGGGACAAAAGGGAGGGCTAAAGGGAAGGGAGAAGAAAAAAAGGGAGAGAGAGAAGAAGAACATGAGGAAACAGAATGGTTGAGATGGGATGACAGAGAAGGAGAGGGAGAAAAGAGATATATTAATTTTGGAAGCCATAATGGGGGTAGTGTGAAACCTGGCACCAGGAATATTCCCAGGAATCCTCAAGGATGACCCCAGCTAAGACCCTAAGCAATAGTGGAGAGGGTGCTTAAACTGGCCTTCCCTGTAATCAGATTGGTGACTACCTTAATTGTCATTATAGAACCTTCATCCAGCAACTGATGGAAGCAGATGCAGAGATCCACAGCTAGCAGTGGGCTAAACATCCAGAGACCAGTCAAAGAGAGGGAGAAGCAATAATATAAGAAACGGGGTCAAGACCATGATGGGAATACCCATATAAACAGCTGGCTTGAGCTTGTGGGAGCTGACTCTGGACGAATAGCTTGAGAATCTGCATAGGCTCAAACTAGGTACTCTGAATAAAAGTGACAGTTGTGTGGCTGGCCAGTTGAGGAGCCACTGGTAGTGAGACCAGTATTTATCCCTCATATTTGAACTGTTTTTTGTTGTTGTTGTTGTTTTGTTTTGGAGCCATGCTTTTTGGAGGGATACATTGCTCAGCCTAGATATAAGGGGGAAGGGTCTTGGTCATGTCCCAAGTGATATGTCAGACTTTGTGTGCTCCTTGCCCTCTGAAAAGAAGATGGGGGTGGGGTAGGTGAAGGTGGGGAGATTGGGAGGAGGGGGGAGTGGGAATTGAGATTGTTATAACATGAGGAAAGATTGTTTTAAAACAAATAATTTTTAAACAAGGATATGAGTAATTTTCTCAATACTTACCACCTACCAAAGTTAATTAAAAATCAGACAAGTAATTAAAACAGACTTATAATCAATATGGAAATATAAGCAGTCATTAAAATTTTTATCCCATTGCCCAGAAAAAAAAGCAAACAAACAAATTAATAAATGAAAAAGAAAAGGTCTGGTGTCTAGGTCTGATGCTTTCATCACAGAATTCTACCAAACTTTCAAAAAAAGACTTACCACCAAAACTCATTAAATTATTGCATAAAATAGAAACTGAAGGAACATTCCCCAGTAGTTTTAGAAGGCCATGATTACCCTGATCTCTATACAACATAAAAACCAAAGATAACTACAGCCAAATTCCCTTATGAGCACAGAAGCACAACAAAAAAAATTTCCAAATCAAATCTAAAATTACATCAAAAAAGTCATAGACCATATTTGAGTATGTTTCATACCAAAGATGCAGGGATGGCCCAAAATATCTAAAATCATAAATCTAATCTACCAAGTAAATCAAAAAATATCATCACATACGATATATATATATATATATATATATATAAATA
>NW_026067914.1:9058908-9124288 GCF_014885135.2 Alexandromys fortis | reverse complement strand
TCCCCCTCCCTCTCCAGTCTGAAGGGCAGTCAGGGTTCCCTGCCCTGTGGAAAGTCCAAAGTCCTCCCCCTCCATCCTGGTCTAGGAAGGTGGACATCCAAACTGGCTAGGCTCCCACAAAGCCAGAACATGAAGTAGGATCAAAACCCCGTGCCATTGTCCTTGGCTTCTCAGCAGCCCTCATTGTCTGCCATGTTCAGAGAGTCCGGTTTTATCCCATGTTTTTTCAATCACAGTCCAGCTGGCCTTGGTGAGCTCCCAATAGATCAGCCCCACTGTCTCCGTGGGTGGGTGCACCCCTCGTGGTCCTGATTTCTTTGCTCATATTCTCCCTCCTTCTGCTCCTTATTGGGACATTGGGAGCTCAGTCCGGTGCTCTAATATGGGTCTCTGTCTCTATCTCCATCCATAGCCATAGAGCCCGGGCAGTGCTGCTTTATGCCTTAATTCCAGCACTTAGGAATCAGAGGCAGGCAGATCTCTGTGAGTTCATGGCCAGCCTAGTCTATAGAGCTAGCTGCAGGATAGTCGGAGCTATACCAAACAACGGTGCCATGAAAACAAAAAATCAGATTTAAAAAAAAAGAAAAAGAAAAAGAAAAAAGTGGGGAAGAAAAAAGATAAAATAAAGAAAAAGAAATGACTTTTAATTCTTGTTTTTTTTTTCTGTCTTTGTTTTTACTTTTCAGAGTATACTCAAAAATCTATGCTCATATCCTATCATATCTATATATGATCAAAATATTTGAAAGATGGGAAAATTACAAATACTGTCTGACACATTTTAAAGATCAACAAAAATGAATCAAAATTGATGTATATGCCCAACAAATATTTTAGAAACTTAAATATATGTACAAGGTTATTTTGACATTTTATTAAAAGAAATAAAATTATGATTATTATTTTCAAATAGTTTAAGTCATCCAAAATAAATTTTATCATCACATAATAAGTAATATAGATAGAGTGACCTTACAATGTCTTCCAGATGGAACATTTATTGCTGTAGAAAAGAATTTGTTTTGATTATCTTTGCCTTACCTATTGTATGTGGGAGTATGAATATTGACATTCCATGCATAGTAATAAAGGTAATATGTATTTTATGAGGATGGAGTTCTTAATTAAGGTTGATCTAGGAGGATCACCTTTGAATAACAATTATAAGTCGGGGTACCAATGAGCAATGCAGTGCATCTTACAGCAATTTCCAAGGGGTTTACACTTTCACATCATTGTAGATATTGCCTAAGACAATGGCAGATTCTTGATACACTTTCATTTTAAGATACTATTTACTTTTCAAAACACCATACTCATAATAATACATATTCACCATGAAACATTACCCAAAATCATGTGACAGCACCCAGGAATGAAAAATAATGAACTGGTCAATTTTGGAGAGGAGTTCCATGATTTAAAAATATGAACAATAAACTTTAATCATTTAAACTTAATTTATTAATATGCTATAATTAGCAAATATATTCAATGTATACATAAGAATATATGATGTTAAACATAATTTGTAATTGACTAATGAGCACATATTTTCAACATTATATTTATATGTGTGAAAAATGTCAGATTGTTCAAGTTATATTTCTAGTAAAATTAAAACATTGATTGCACCAGGCGGTGGTGGCACATGCCTTTAATCCCAGCACTTGAGAGGCAGAGGCAGGTGGATCTCTTTGAGTTCGAGACCAGCCTGGTCTACAAGAGCTAGTTCCAGGACAGGCTCCAAAGCCACAGAGAAACCCTGTCTTGAAAAACAAAACAAAAATAAAACATCGATTGATTGTTTATATTTCTATATATGTCAACAGTTGTTGAAATTGAGGAGCAGATGGAAACAAATCAGTGCTTAAAGGAATCAGTAACTTGTGATGAGAGTTTTCAAATTTTATACCAAAGGCACACTTTAAAATGTGGCTTCCTCCATCTCAACCATCCCACTCCCCCAAGCTCTCCCCAATCCTCCCCTTCTCCCTTCTCTCTCCCCCTCTCCTCTTCCCTCCACCCCACTCCCACCCCCATGCTCCCACTTTTGCCTGGCGATCTTGTCTACTTCCAATTTCCAGCAGGATAAATAAATGTTTTTCTTTGGGTTCAGCTTATTATTTAGCTTCTCTAGGATCACGAACTATAGGCTCAATGTCCTTTGTTTATGTCTATAATCCACTAATGAGTGAGTACATACCATATTCATCTTTTTGGGTCCAGGTTATCTCACTCAGATTTGCATAAAAATTCCAGATGTCATTGTTTTTTTTACCGCTGAGTAGAACTCTAATGTGTATATATGCCACACCTTCATTATCCATTCTTCCATTGAGGAGCACATAGGTTGTTTCCAGGACCTGGCTATTACAAATAATACTGCTATGAACATAGTTGAACAAATGCTTTTGTAGTATGATTGGACATCTCTTGGGTATATTCCCAAGAGTGGAATTGCTGGATCCTAAGGTTGATATGGAGGAAGGGTGGATATGGGAACAGGGAAGAACATATCTTAATTAAGGGAGCCATTTTAGAGTTGGCAAGAGACTTGGCTATCAAAAATTCAAAGAAAACACAATAATATACATAATCTAGGCTCTCTATGTATGTTACATTTCTATGTGGTTTATTTTTTATTACTCTATTATTTTTAGTATTTATCATCTTTACTCCCTTAATCTATGTCTGTCTGTATTCTTTTCTCTCTCTCATAAGCCTGTATACATTTATCTAACACTGAGACTTATTCATAGGCCTTGTCTTTTTTTGTCTGAATCCATTTTATTATGTATCTGTAAACGTTTTCTGACCATGATCACTTTGTTTTTAAATGTTAAGGAGGCATGGCATGGCTTTGCTTGTTGGCTCCACCCCATTTAACATGGTAAAGGTATCTTTGTCTCTCCAAGCCATGATCACTGCCCCAGTGCCAGGGCCACAGCATGTCAATGTCATCACTAAGCAGCTTTTAGCACTTTTCTTACAAACTCCATTTAAATGTTCTGCACCTGGAACTCCCAAAAGAGTCAGAGCCATTTGTGGTGCTAGTAAGAACCAGAAAGTTTTCTCTTAAAGAATCATGCCTCTGTTTGTGACCCCCAAAAAGAGCCTATCTGAAAAAAGATATGGCTACCAAGAAGCTGTGCTTCATTTCTGTTTTTGTGGGTGTAGAATCCATCTTTTTTTTTCTTAAGCTCTTTTAGGTCTTATGTGTATCCAAGCCCCGCATTGGGTGCCAATTTGTACATGAAGAATGCTTGCTTGTTTCCCAGCAGTCCAGACCCAAATAATCCCACAGAAACTATATTGATTACTAACTTCTTTGGCTTATTAGCTCAGACTTCTTATTAAGTAACTCTTACATTTTAAATTAGCCCAGTCTATTCATCTGTTTATCACCACAAGACTATGGCTTACCAGTAAGGTTCTGGTGGCATCTTCATCTCCAGTTATATGGCATCTCTGTTACTCTGCTTACTCTCTCTCTATATTTGTTTGGATTTCTCACTTGGCTTTATTCTGCTAAGCCATAGGCCAAAACAACTTCATTCAGTATACAATAAAAACAACACATATACAGAAGGTCATCCTGTATCATCTATCTCTTGTGTGGAATTTGTTTTGCTGTGTGATTTTCTGGTAATTGCTGACTCCTAACTACCAGGACATTTTTCTATTCAAGAAGTACTTCTTACAACAGGTCTCTGGTTTGGTTTTCTTAGGGTTTTCTGAAAACACTCAGAATTCTCCTCAACTAATCTAATCCTTGGCCCATAATCCAATAGAAAAAAACCTTAAATTTTAGAAAATGTCAGAGAAAAAAAAATATGTTCCCAATTATTTTTCTTTAGTTCAAAATCAAAACGAAGCAAACAACTTCAAATAAACAAATATGAATTCTTCAAATAGTAAGTGAATCCCTGAAAGCATATAATCTTTTCACAAAGTATAAGTAATCTGTGAAACAAAGAGAAAAGATTAGGAATCAATACTCAAGCAAATGGACCTATTATAAAAGCAAGCATCACTAGGTGTTGGTGGAACATGCCTTTTATTCCAGTCCTCAGAAACAGAGGTAGGTGGATCTCAGAATGCAAAGACAACCTGGTCTACTGATTGAGCTCCAAGACAGTCAAGGATACTCAAGAAAACCTTGTCTGGAAAACAACAACAACAGCAAAGCATATAATGAGAATATTTTAATTTTTTTAATTTAATTTTTAAATGTGGATGAGGTCCAAAACTTAAACTTAGAACTCAGGCACAGAAGAATGTTGAGTGTGGGAAGGTAATCTTCACCCTATGTGCATACTGATTGGCTACTACTGCCCTTCAAACATATGAATAATAAAATAGTCTTTACCCTGGAAAATGCACAATAATTGGCTATCTAATACCAAATTATTTGCCATTCAAACATATGCATGATAGTTTTTATCAATAAAAATTAACTCTGATAACTTTGGGAAGGACAAGTCAAATACTCAAGAAGGTATGAGGACATGATCCAGTTAGTAAAGTGACCAATTCCCTGAGTGAGAACAACAGTTATACCTGCAGCGTCTATTTGCACAAGATAGAAATATCATGTGTCTCTAACTCAGAAGTGGGGATGTGGAAACAGATAGACACTTAAATTCACTGGTCAATTCAACTAGATAATCAGAAACTTCTGGATGCATAAGAGAGACAGTTTTAATATTGAGAAAGATAGTCAAAGATGACCTCTGGATAACGTATGACATGTATGCCTATACACATATGGACATGGACACACACACACACACAAACACACATACACCAAAGTACAGCAAACAAAACCCCAAAATATAAATATACATTTTTATGAAGTAAAGGAGAAGTAAAGATTTTAGAGATAATTTCAAATTTGAAATGTCAGTGAAGAAAATACAAACAGACAAACAAAAACTGCACAATATACCCACACAAAAACAAAAACCTTAAAGAAAAAATAAAAAACAATAAAAACAATAAAATGCCATGATATCTAACAACAGAAACTTAAGTATGGTTTGAAAAACAGCCATATTTACCAAAATACACAAAATTGTTGTTGTTTGCAATTAATCAATTATATCATGGTATTAGCATAAAACGAATGAGCAAAGAACACCCTAAGATCTGTACCCTAACCATCAATTTCTAAACAATGAGTAAGAGTTTATATGTGTATATTGCTCATGGTTGTAGTCACTCGACAGAAGTCAATTTTAGGCATTCCAATAATGACCTCATTCATGAGAATTTACACTATTTTCCCATCTCCTTAAGAATAGTTTACCTAGTGTGGTTCTATAATAATTTATTAATTTAAATATATATGTGACAATTTGAATAAATCACAGTGTATCTGTATGGGTGAATAATATATAGTAAGGAATTTAAGCAAAGTAAGAGTGTTTCATACCATTATTTTCCAGTAAATAAAAGAACTAAAATTTGCAAAAATGGAATGATAACTGTTGGATGGAGTCCAGTAGTTATTTCTCAATTGCTCAGCCCCAAAGTAATGACAGAGAAACTATATTATTTAAAACACTGCTTGGCCCATTAGCTCTAACTTCTTTTTGGCTAACTCTTACATCTTAATTTAACCCATTTCCATTAACTGTGCATTGCCACGTGACAGTAGCTTACCAGTTAAAGTTCCCAGTGTCTGTTTCTCTAACTCCACCTTTCTTTCTCCCAGCATTCAGTTTAATTTTTCTTACCTAGCTAAGTTCTGACTGTGCTATAGGTCCAAAGCAGTTTCTTTATTCATTAATGATAATCACAGCATATAGAGGGGACTCTCACATCAGATAACTTCAAAATTTGTTATTTTATGTAAAGATATTTACATTAAAATGAATTTATTCAAAGAACATGTACTTTTGTGTGTTGAATGTAAAACGTAATTAAAAAACATGAAAAAGATGAGGGCCTGGCATCTTTCTGTTTCCTGGAGTATTTTATCTTTTGGACTTTGTAAACATACTAACACATACAGAAAAAAGAGAAGTTAAAAAATTCTTGATATCTTATAAAAAAATTAAGGAAAGCTAAGTTGTCATTAGCAAATATATATTAAAATATTTATTAAATATTTAAGAAAGTTTATAATGTTAACTTAAAATATTCATCTGTAATGAACAGAAAAGACTAACTCATCATATATTCATTCATATATTTTATGACTTTACTGATATTTTTTTTGAGGAGATGTCAGCAAGCTAACTAACAAAAGTACAACTAACATTTCCAAATGACATAGTGAAAAATAAATTAACAAAAGCCACAGAAGCCCAATTTATGCCCTTTCCACACAACCAAGCTGTTTAAAGATTTAAAATACACCACTTATTTCATGAGGTAAACACCATTAATCAGACTTTTCTCTGAAGTTCTTTTTTAATAGAATTCTTAAAATGCCACATTTTCCAAAATATGCTTTTAAAATTTTAATTATATAGTTTCAGTTTCTGAAGTTCCATTTTATACCTGATTTCCATGAACAAATCTTAACTACCTACCTAAAAAGAATCCCAAACATCCTTCCGGCGTATCATGAAGGTAAGCTTAATATCAATTAAAAATCTCATTTATTATCAAAACTACTTATTTAAATAATTCTCAATCTTCACTCTGAAATTTTTTTCTTCATCACTTATAAATAGCATGAAAAACAATGTATAGTTTATAAGTTATTGTACAGAAAACATAACTGATCCATAACCGGGCTCATGGAACAATATCAGAAAATGTTAATGTAATATATATTTACATCAAAATATATAGTAATCCTACGAGGTTTTGATTAAATTGTAAACTTTTTTTAATTTCCCCCTTCATACCAAATTTTAGATTTGAAAGTATTTTTTCTTTTCTTTTTTAAATTTATTTTTTAAAACAATGTTTTTCTTATTTAATATACCAATCCCAGTTTTCTCTCCCTTCCATTGTCCTCCTGTTCCTCCAATGTTTTCCCACATCAATTCCATCCACTCTTAGAGAGCATAAGGTTTCACAGATGGAGTCAACAAAGTCTGACACATTAATTTGAGGCAGGACCAAGTCCCTTCACCTATATCCATGTTGAGCAGTTCACTATGGATAAATCGCAGTCCCACTGTCAGTGGCCCCAAAGACTACTCCAGCCACACAACTGTTACCCACATTCAGAGCTACCTAGTTTGGTGCATGTTCCCCCACAGACAGTCTGTGCCCATAGCTCGGGTGAGTGTTTCTGCAGGTTTTTCCGTCATGGTATTGACTTCTTTGCTCATATTACCACTCCTCCTTCTCTTACACTGGATTCTGGGAGTTCAGCCCAGTGCTAACTGTCAATCTTTGCATGTGTTGCTATCAGTTGCAGTATGAAATTCCTATGAAATATTAGACAGTCTTCAATCTGACTACAGAGGAAGGTCAGTTCAGGTACCCTCTCCATTATTGTTTAGGGTTCATCCCTATGGATTCCTGGCAATTTCCCTAGTGCTAGGTTTCTCATTAGCCCCATAATGGATACCGCTAGCAAGATAACTCTTTCCTTGCTCTTCCTCTGAAGAATGTCAAATTACTGAAAGACACTTAAGGATTTGCTCAACATCCTTAGTCATCAGGGAAATGCAAATCAAAACTACTTTTAAAAAATCTTCTTTTATACATTCAGTCCAACCACAATTTTCCATTTCTCCCCAAAACTCCCTAACCTCCTCTCTCCTACAGATGACTCTGGCTCCACCTACCCTCAGAAAATAGCAAGCCTCCCAGAGACAAAACCAAAACAGGTCAAGACATAGTACAACAAGACCAGGCACATAAGACAAGGCTGACTGAGGTGACCTACTACAAGCCACACCATTGTACAGTCATTGTTCAGCCATGTTTTCACAAGTGACTTATCAGAACCAAGGGATCTGAAAAAGGCTAAACCAGAAAGCAAGGCTTTTTGGAGTTATTTCTTGTGAATAAAGTGACTATCTTCTGCTGTACATGATTCGCTGTGTACTGTATTTTGCATGTACTTCCTTCTTGTTACAAATTTGGGAATTCCCAAGTTCAAAACAGTTTTCCACTGCCAGGCCTTGTTCCCCTCTCCTGGGTATGCACAGAGATTTGCCTTTCTGCAATTATCTTTATCAGCAGGTATTTGGTCAGTGATTGGGGAACAGGCATAGAGCCTTACCTGCCCAAGCTGCTGTTCTGGTCTTATCTCACTCAAAAGATTCCTAACTCCTTATGCTCACTTTTATCTCAGTTTACTGATGATCGATGATTTTAGTTCAGGGCTCTCAGGGACAAGAGAAGAAATAATTAAGTGCAACCCAGAGAAATATCCACAACACCCACGATCAGAAATGCCAATAACAGCATAGTCTGGAACTGATAATTTAGAGGCCTGGGTCTCTTTTTTTTTTCTTCGAGCAGTAAGTCTAACTCCAGACCTAGGCCCATAGAAAATGCAGCATCTGCTGTGTTTATTATCTGATCAAGAGCCATAAGCTTCTCCCTGAGTGCTTATGTAGGTTGCCTGGTTACCTGGTAGTCTCTATGCATACTGGGAGAAAAGAGGGGACAAACTGGTTTAAACAATCCATGCCCTATTCACAGTTTTACTGAAAATAAACCTTTTTCTCTTCCTATCATCTAATAATATAGTGTAGCCCACTAACTTTCCTCTCTATAACCCCCTGATGATTTAATTTCTTTCTTAATTAACTTTCTTCTTTATGGAGTTCACCAGATGTGTACGAGCAATTCCCATGAATCCCTCTGTCTCTCTCTTTCTCTCTCTTTCTCTCTCTCTTTTCTCTCTCTCTCTCTCTCTCTCTCTCTCTCTCTCTCTCTCTCTCTCTCTCTCGTGTGTGTGTGTGTGTGTGTGTGTGTTTAAATCCCTTATCTGATTTTCTATGAGGCAAAAGATTCCTGGCCCTGGAACGTGCTAGCATTGGGGAATTACTTGTTTTAAGGGTATACATGGCTGGGAACATTTGTAACAGGAAGAATGATGTAGAACTAAGAACAATGTAGACATAAGAACAATGGAGAACAAGAAACAATGGAAAACAAAATAGAACAGGGAAGAATAGGATTGAGGGAAGAAAAACAAAAAATGGACAAAAGGAACCTATTGTGAGTATATTTCTTTACCCCTCAAATTTCTAACTGTAAAAATTTTAGTCCCTCTGGAAGTTCTTTTATTTTATAGGATTATTTTAGCTATCCTGGGTTGTTTGTTGTTCTATATGAACTTGTTCTTTCAAGTTCAATAAAGAATTGGTTTGCAGTTTCAATTGGGAATGTATGCTATTTCAATGGGGAATCATATAGATCCATAAGCATGGGAGACTTTTCCACCTTTTTCAATTTTTTTTCTTAAAAGAAACTTGAAGTTTTTATGATACAGATCATTTACTGGGTTTGTTAGAGTTTCTCCAAGATATTTCATACTATTTGTGGCTATTTTTAATGCTGTTGTTTCCCTGATTTTGTTCTTAACCCATTTGTGATTTATTTTTAGGTGAGCTACTGACTTTTTAAAAAGTGAATCTTTTATGTTTGGGGGCAGATGTCAGAGACCAGCTTTGAAAGGATACCACTTACCAGGGTAGTAGTGGGAGGATTAAAAAGAGAGCTAAAGAGAAAAAAGATGAGAGTGAAAATAACAAATGGAGGCATAAACTAATAACAGGAAAGAGCTCCAGTGAATACTGAGCATTGCCCATGTTTAATTTCCATTTATTTAAATACCCCAAAGCCAAAAGGTAGGACTGAGATTTAAAAAGAAACAAACCTGAATTAACATGATACAAGAAACAGATGAGTTGCTAGAGTACAGGCTACATTCTTAGTTAAACGTTCTGCTGCCAAAACAGGACAAGTTTATACCCTAGACCAAAATATTCTAAAGGCACTCTGATGTGGGAGAGTCTTCTTTTTTGTTTTGATGTCATTGGTTAATAAAGAAACTGCCTTGGCCCTTTAATAAGACAGAAAATTAGGTAGGCAGGGTAGACTGAAGAGAATGCTGGGAGAAAGAAGCCGAGTCAGACAGTCCCCATGATTCTCCCACCTGACACAGTCACAGGTTAAGATCTTTCCTGGTAAGCCACACCTCATGGGGCTAGACAGATTATTAAAAATGGGTTAATGAGATGTGAGAGTTAGCCAGTAAGAGGCTGGAACTAATGAGCCAGGCAGTGTTCAAAAGAATATAGTTTCCATGTAATTATTTTGGGTAAATCTAGCTGGGTGGCGGGAAACTGCTGCTCCTACAACAGCACTCCCTGGGTGGAATCCGTTGTTACTTACCTAAGGGAGTAGGAACCTAGTTGAATCCTTATATATTTGTTTGAAATAGAAACAGATGTACTTAATAATATCTGAAATACCAGCTCTGGATATTAGCCACATCTGTTATCTGAACTATTGCCAATATCCTTGGAGGGACAGAAATATGTTTCAACTGTCTGGCCTTTAGTCAAGGTAGAATGGACCCATCACCTATGGGACCTGTCAGGCAAAGACCAAGCACGGTGCTAAGGTAGGATGCTGAGATGGGGAAAGACAGAGCAAAGGGTCTTTCAGAACTGAATCTAGGAACTGGGCCAGTTTTCCTGCAGGTGGGTCACTCACACATTCTGTTCTTCTCCTTGACATAGTATGTACCTGATCTTCTGACTTGGGAATTTTCTTTACAAAAGAAAGTAGACCAGTGTAAAGCATCTGACATGTGGAATGCGTTATCACACTTCATTATTCTTTTACTTGGGTTTTCTTAATTTTTAATAATGTACAAATTCTTATTAAGACAAAAAAGAAGTGATATAATGGGCTGTGAACAAAAAAACAAATCCCATTGCATGAATGAAAAATTTTTAAAATTCAAAGAGTGCATTCATATTCATTACTATAGTAGTAAAGACAGAACGGAATGACTTCACATAGTTTTAAGATTAGTTTATAGCTACCAATTTTCTCAATCCTACATACTTGATGTTATTCATAGTAAATCATGTAAAATTTATTTTTGTGTTACAAGATTTTAAGAGACATCAACTAAAGCATTGGCTGACAACACAATACATCACTGAGTTGGCTAGTAAGAGAAAAAAACTTCAGACTTCTGTCCTGTTTGTTTTTCTTTATTTTGGACAATCACAAGATTAATTATTTTAATGGATTTTTTCATATAACATATTCTGGTTACAATTTCTCTTGCACAGTCTCCTCACAGTTGCTCACCTCTTCCTTCCAAATCCATATTAACACCTTTTCTGCTCATCCTTAGAAAACAAACTGATATTACCCAGCAGCCATTTGAGATTTCTGTATTCATAATTCTGTTTAAATCTGTAACCCATTTTTAATTGTATTAGTTGTTTCTATATATTTAATTACTTTATTTCTTTATATATTTTGGATATTAGATCACTATCAGATATGAAGTGGGTAAAAAAAAAAAAACTTTTCTCATTCTGCAGACTGCTTCTTTGTCTAATTGATAGTGTCCTAACCTTACAGAAGTTTTTCCATTTTATAAGGTTTCACTTCTTGATCATTAATATTAGTGCCTGTGCTGTCAGTGTTCTGTTTAGAAAGTTGTCCCCTCTGAATGCATTCAAGACTATGTTCCACTGTCGCATCTATCAGGTCAATGTGTCTACACATATATTGAGGCCTTTGGTCCACACAGACTTGAGGGTGATGGATAAAGATCTACTTGCATCTTATACATGCCAATATCAAGTTTGAGCAGCACCATTTCGGAAGATGCTTTCTTTTTTTTCCTTGTATATTTATGGCTTCTTTATCAAAAATTAGGTGTCCATGGATGTGTAAGTTTATTTTGAGGGCTTCAATTCTATTCCATTGGTCAGCATGCCTCTTTTTATGTCAATAACTATACATGCATTTTTATTACTATAGTTCTGTAGTAAAGTTTGAAATCGGGAATGTTAATACACCTAGTAGTTCTTCTACCATTCAGGGTTGTGTAGCTATTTTGCTTTTTTTTTTTTTTTTCATGTGAAGTTGAGAATTTCAAGATCTATAAAGAAGTTGGAATTTTGATGGGGATGGTTTTCAATCTTTACATTGCTTTTGCTAGGATAGCCATTTTTACTATCTAAGGAATACAATGAAGTAAAATAAGATAAAAGAAGAATAACAAGTTGGAATAGGAGTAAACAAGCAATAAGAAGGGAAATACCTAATTAAAAGGAAAAGAAACGCATAGAGATGCTGAGATACACATGTTCTCACATACAGGAATCACATAAAAAGAAAAAAAACACGTTATAATATATACACAAAGGACCTGTAGGGAAAGAGAAACCTGATAAAACGTTATGAGACAGAGTCTCTGAAGATGCTACAGAATTTCTTTTGTGTTGAACATTTACTGATGAGCGTGTAGCCTACCATTAAGAACAGTTTGTTTCCCGAGTGAGACTCCAATGGAGAAAACAAACTTTTCATTTGCAAGTGCTTATCAATTGAAGATACTTTTAGGTAAGGGAAGGGAGCATATGTCTACTTTCCTTTCATCTCTAGTATTTTATTTGAGGTAGACCCCTGCAGGACCTGTGGGTGCTGCATTCATATGGGAATCCTCCTACTATCTTTAGAAGGACTTGTTTCTTTTCTGTCCATATTCGCCTCTGATTGCTGCATGCTTTCTCCCTTTTCCTCTGCAGAGTTTCCATAGCTCTGGGGAAGAGATTTGATGGAAACCTCTGATTTAGCACTGAATGTTCTCCTGTTTCTTAGTCCCCAAACATTTGCCTGGCTTTAGATCTCTGTATTTGTTCCCATCTGTTGCAAAGGAAATCTTCTCTAAAGATGTCTTATCTAGGCACTAGTCTTTGAGTATAATGCCACATTATTGGGTGCCATTTTAGTTTTATATTCCTTTAGCAGAACAGTTATGCCTGTCATTCCACAAGGTCACTGGCCTATCTAGTTTCAGGTTCTTGGCCACACATGATGTGACAAGTGCGGATTTCATCTCATTGAGCCAACCTGAAATCCGGTCAGATATTGGTTGGTTAATCTCAGGAGCTTTGTGCAACTCTTTCACTGGCACAGCTTGCAGGCAGGTCACCATTTTAAACCAGAGGTTTTAGCTGATTTGATGTTTACCTTTCTCTGTTGACAACATGCACAGTACATTCGACTAAGTCATAGGAGTGGAGATTCTAGGAGATTGACTTTGGGTTTAATAAACTGTGTAGCTTTTTTTTTTTTTCCAGCAATACAGTCTTGCAAACAGCCTAAGATATTGAAAGGTTCTCATGGGACCACTTTTGACTATCAATTCTATTATATGTAACCCATTCCTGATATTGGCATCTTCAATCTGTGACAAGAGGTGTCCTGTTCAGGCTCCATCTTTCATGTCATTTGACAATTTCATTTCGATTACCTTTACATATGTATATATTTTAGGAAGCTGCTCAGTTTCCATACTACTCAAAGGGCTCCTAGTTTTAGCTGTCTATTCTATTTTCCATTCCTAGGTAGACTGACCTCGTCCCTTAATATATTTCTAAGCTATGTGATTATATTGATTCTAGATTGCTTACCGACAACTAACAACAAACATCCACTTATGAGTGGATGGATACACAACATATTTGTTATTCCAGTCTGGGTGGTTTGTTTTTCTGGGTATATCCATTTACCTGATAATTTTTTTTTATGTCTGAGTAATTTGTGTAAATATGCTGTGATTTCTTTATCCAATTCATCTGTGGACAGATATCTAGTCTTTTTTGAATTTCTGACTGTATGATTAGAGGAACAATGAATATGGCTGAGTAAGTGTCTCTGTTAGGATGAAGAATCTTGTGGTTACGAGGGGTGCACCCACCCACTATGACAGTGGAACTGATCTATTGGGAGCTCACCAAGGCCAGTGGGACTGGGACTGAATAAGCATGGGATGAAACCGGACTTTCTGAACGTGGCGGACAAGGAAGGCTGATGAGAAGCCAAGGACATGACACTAGGTTTCGATCCTAACACATGAACTGGCTTTGTGGGAGCCTAGCCTGTTTGGCTGCTCACCTGCCTGGCACTGGATAGAAGTGGGAGGACCTTGGACTTCCCGCTGGACAGGGAATCTGGACTGCTCTTCATTCTTGAGAGGGAGGGGGAATGGAGAGGGGAGTGGGGGAGGGGGAAGGGTGTGGGGGGAGGGGCGATGTGTGCGAGGAGGGAGAGGGAAATGGGAAACTGGGAGGAGGCGGAATTTTTTTTTTTGCAACAACTAAAAAAAATAAAATAAAATAAAATAAAAAAGAATCTTGTGGTTATATGCCAAAGAATGATATAGCTGGGTATTGAAATAGACAAATTCCCAGATTCCTGAGAAATAGCTTCATTGATTCCCATACTGTAAATCTGCAGTCCCACCATCAGTGAATGAGTTTTCTCCTTAGCCTACATCCTTACCCAAATGGCCTGTCATATATTTTATCAATCTTAGCCATTTTTGCCTAGTATTTTTGTGTGCATTTCCTTGGTGACTAAGAATGTTAAGCATCTCTTTAATAAAGGTATATACAAAATATTTAAGTGAATTCTGAGTCAAATTCCAAATGTATAAATGCATAGGCATTGTTTTCTGAAAGTATAAAAATAAAGAATAGTTTTGCAATATCAAAATCAATAAAAAAAATGGCATCCTTCAAAATCATGAGATTCAGGCATGATACTAGTTGTAGCCCTTGAAGGCCAGAGCATCATGAAATCCCACTTGGCTTGAGCTACATTGTTAATTCAAAGCTGTCCTGGAATTTTACTTGTTACTCACTACAAAGGACCTTTGGACAATGAATTCAGGAAATTACATTTCAGATGACAAAGCAAGTGGGAGAAAAGTTTGCCTGTTTTTAGCATGACACTGAAGGCCAGCTTTTCATCGGTTAATAAGCCATCACTTTACAAATTAGGACTCTCAGGTCTGGTAACTCTATGCAACTAAATAGATTATATTCTGTACTCTTGGTAACCTTCCATATTTGGAGTGTTTACATCTAACTGTCTTGTGATTTGCTCTAAATTTATATCTATTAAAGTTTTTAATGTATATGCCAAAAGAACATTTCAAAAATTAGATAATATTTTATTATAAAGTAATAAATCAATAGAACTTTAATTCAACATAGAGTGCTGCTTTAAAAGCAAATGTTTTTAATTTATGAATTCATCTAGCAAGCAATTTACCTGTACTATTTAGAATGATAATAAATAACAAAAAATAAGTTAAATAAAAGATAAATCCATCCTCTGCAAACAATTCACAAAAAAAATCTGCTAATTGGAATCAATTTGGGGTGTAAACCATATTAGACATATTGAAGTGAAATAATAGGGAAAAGAAGAAAAATAACTTGATGGTTTCTTCCCCTCTTTTCTATCTTCTTTAGTTCCTATAAATTAAAACTTTAGCTACCTTCTAATAGTTTCATAAAATAGACTTCAATTTCACTATATTTGAATCAATAAAAATATGTTATTGTTTGTGATAGTAATTTTGAAAAGTTGGGATGTATTAATTAAACCTATAAAGGTCAAACATGTTAATATTTAATACATTTTTGCTTTAATTTTTGCTGTTTTCAATTTAACTTCTGTACATACATGTAGTAAATACACATATAATGTGCGTGTGTGTGTGTGTGTGTGTGTGTGTGTGTGTGTGTGGAGACCAGAGTCCAGCGTGAATTTTCCTCTTCTATAGCTTTCAACATTTGGAAGGCAGAGTCTCTCACTGAATGGGAGCTCACAGATTGCCTTGATTAGATTGCTCACTAACCCATTAATCTACTAGCCTCACCTGTCACCCTTCCATCAGGACTGGTTTAACAAAGACACATAGCACTTGCCAACACAATTCTTCACAGACCTAGAAATAATCAACGTCATGTGGAAAAACAAAAAGCCCAGGATAGCCAAAACAATCCTGTAAAATAAAGGAACTTTCCTGGAATCAAGCTTTGTTGCAGAGTTACAGTAATGAAAACAGCTTGGTATTGACATAAAAAACAGAGACACTGACAGAAGGAATCAAATTGAAGATTCAAATACTAATCTACACGCCTATGAACACCTGATTTTTGACAAGCTAAAATTATACAATGGAAAAAAGAAAGAATCTTCAACGTATCGTGCTGGCATAACTGAATGTTAACATGTAGAGGAATGAAAATAGATCCATATTTATTACCGTGCACAAAACGCAAGTCCAAATGGATTAAATACCTGACTATCAATCAGACCACACTGAACCTGAAAGAGGAGAAAGTGGAAAGTAGCCTGCAATGCATAGGCACAGGAGATCACTTCTTAACTATAACACCAGTAGCACAGACAATAAGAGCAACAATAAATAAATGGGACCTCCTGAAACTGAGAAGCTTCTGTAAAGCAAAGGACACTGTCAATAAGACAAAAAAAAAAAAAAAAAAAAAAAAAAAAAGGCGCCTACTGAATGGGAAAAGATCTTCACCAACCCCACATCAGCCTTTTTTACATGTTTTAGGGATCTACACTCAGGCCTTAAAGCTTGCAAGATACCTCATTACCCCGAGGCCTGTGTTCAATATTTAAATTTTATCTTCAAATTTTCATTTAAGTAGAATATAGAATAACTGTATATTTAATTATTAAGTTTTTTGACAAGCTTTATGAATGTGGAGAAAAATGGGTTCGAAGCTGAGGACACAAATTGCTCATGCAGATACAAATGCGGTAGATAGGAGCAGTTAATAAAAATGCACTTGTATTGGCTAGGGAAATTATGGTTGCCAGTTCAGCAACTGATGAATCACTCCTATTTACAAGCTTGAACATATGAAATATGAAAGAGTTATGTAGGATATAGTCCACATTCTACATAGTTTAACATGCACTAAGCATATAGGTACTGGGTACATTTGCTTGAAGCCTTATTATACTCCAGGCCCACCTTGGCACTAATGTGTCAGGGTATTCATTTTCTAGTTATGGAATTTTAGCTCTGTAAAAAGTTAGCAAATTAGCAGTGGAATCATAGATATTGTAAATGTCTGTCTTTATGAGTCTTGATAACTTTCAAATTCAGCAAGTTTTATCTTACTGTTTAATAGGAAAGAGAGAAGCTATTTTTTCAAAGAAGATCATAGAATGCCATAGACAAAGTACAATGTTAGTAATACATCACAAATTGTTGTGGAATTTAGTTTTATTTATATATATGAAGGATTAAATCAATAAATTATTTCAAATACTAAGTTTTAAAGACAGGTGTCACATTTGTTTCTTTGTATATATAGCACATTCAAGATGAGACCTATTTCAATAATACACTTAATTTGTTTCAAACACCACTGTCTATATTAATGTTTACATTTTTCTCATTCAGTTAATGAACCTTTCTATCGTTTTCATATGCAGATAATATATGGGATCCTGAAAGATATTATGAATGATTTGAGCTTTAAATTCATTTTCACTGAAACATATTGCCCATAAGTTACTTAAGTTTTGCAAATCTCCGACATAAAATTTCACAATTTATTTTCAAGTTAAAAATATTGATGTAGTCCATTTCTGTTTCTTACTGAATATATGAGTGTTATATTTTATGTAATAACGTATCGTTTTTGACACACTCCAACATGTCTTCTCACATGCCTTCCTTATACCAGTTCCTAATAATGAAGTGACCAGTGACCCTGTTGGCATTTGTCTCTCCTCTGATTCGTGTAAATAACTCTTCTATTGAAGTTTCACACTGTCAACAACTGCAGGAGATTGTTGGTAATGTTGCCACCATCTATTTGTTGTATTGGTTTCTCCTTTCTCTTACATATCCCTTCAGTGTAATTTCATGCGAAAATATGCTTAGTCACCTGGCTTATAATTTAAAGATCACCAACAACAATTTATACTCTGACAAGAGTAAATGTAGTACAATATATGTCATCCTGTAGATATCAACTGTCATAAATTTACTCTTTACTTCATTCAATTAGGACAGCCTGCCAATCATTTTGAGATATCTTTGTATGTATATGTGCATATGTATGTGTGGAGGTGTGTTTGTGATTATTTTCTGGTTCTCCTATTTATTTTACCTTCAAAATTTAAGGACTTCCATAATTGGACATAAATATTACAAGGAGAACAAATAGCTGTCTAACTTCATGATCAGATTTGAATTCTAGAACTCTGAAGCAATTTTCTTTAGTACAGAGTACAGATTTTTGTGAGTACCTTTAGAATGTCAGAACATAATAGAATGTCATGTCAAATATATTTCTCAGAATTTCATTTGTTGAACAATCATTTACAATAAAATGGCAACATATGTTAAGTACTTCAGAATCAGATATAAATATGAAACATTGATAGATTCTTATAAAAGATTAAATCATTGTTTTCAAACTTATGAATAAAACTTGAATAATAGATTTTTCCTGTTTCTATTCTACTAATTAAATATTCATATTCATTTTAGTATAAAATATATGGAACAGTATGGGACTATTTCTTATGTCTGTATTTACAAAAACTGCTCAATGTGTCTCTTAACCCTGTAAAAAATGACAATTGAGAGTGATTCTTGAATATTTGATAATTGAAACATAATTCTTCTTGGGAAATAATCAAAGGTTTAACTAGATAACAGTGATTTGGTTTTGATTTGCAGAATTTAGCCTACGGCAATCTAAAAGTTATTGACAAAGACAGGCTTTAGCCCTATACCACAAATAGAATGCACCACTTCAGAATGCTCCACTTACATTATTAAATGTAGAACCATATACTTTTTCAGTTTTCTACTACTTGTGATCATTAACTCACAATTCCTAGGCATGAAACTGGTGCTACTGCCAAGAATCTAAAAAAGTGGTGTTTATATTGCCAGCTAGACAGCATTCAAATAGGTTTCTCATGTAGTGACATGTCTGCTTGTCCATCATAATCCAAATGTCTGACTGTCATTTCTTTGTGAAGGTATGCCGGGGACACTGGGTTTCTGTTGGCCTTCTATGCAGGGCATTTTATGTGTTGAGGGTGCCAGAACATTCTTTATTATTTTCAGATTTCTTCTGTGTAATTTTCTGTGGGAAAAAATACTTCCTGAATCAAGCCAGTGAAGGGAGAAACTCACTTTTGGACGTTTTCCTCCTGTTTTAGGGGTGTTTGTTTGGTTGTTTGGTTTGGTTTTTTGACAGATAAATAAATAAAACATGATTTAAATATGAATGCTAGGCCAGGCCTTGGTGGCCTTAATCCCAGCACTAGGGAGGCAGAAGCAGGAGGTTCTGTGTGAGTTCAAGGCCAGTCTCATCTAGAAGAGCTAATTCCAGGACAGGCTACAAAACTACAGAGAAACCCTGTCTTGGAAAAAAAAATTGAATGCAAGAAAAATGCCTAATATTGCAGCAATTTAAAACTGTGACTATATCAATATTAAATTAACAGTTTGTTCTTTTACCAAATTTCAATTTTAACTATGAATCATTTATTTTTGTATTTTTAATCTGATGACAAAAATTTTCAAAATATTAGTCCACTCTGAAATGTTCACTTTTTGTGGCTTAGCCTGTCCAATATAGTGCAGTATCCACTTTGATTGACTTAAATATAATTGATTAGGGAATTTATTTTTATCTATACAATCTTATCACTTTGGTCTATTCTATTAGAAAAGAACAAAATATCTCATCTACGCCCAGTGTGTGAACACCAATTATTGGGAAAATAGTCATCCTGAGTTTTTCTAGCTTTCATCAAAGGGTGAATCCTTTAAACCATTTTGACAATCTTCTGTCCTCATTATTATAAAATTTTTTTTATAAATTATTATAAAAATTTTAGTCTATTCTTCCTCTGTAACTTGCCCATTTCTCTCATTGCTTTCATTTAATTATTCTTAAGATGCTTCGCATAATACAAACATAAGCTTCATTAGCACACAGTTGATCACTTAGAGTAAAAAAATGAAGAATTAAATCTTAAAATATTTTTATTAGCCATGTAAAAATTTCCCCATGATATATACTCTACTAAAAATTCTTAAGAGAGAGAGCTTTAGGAAACAATTACAACTGAACTGTGGATCCTGAGCACAGGAACATAGTGTTGCATGATCTGAATCCACCCACATTTAGAGATAGGACCTGTCGTATTCATGATCTTCTTATAAAATCCTGACTAGGCTTCTCTTGGGATGATTTCAAAATCAAGATTATCTATCAACTCTGTTTTAACCTTTAATCGATCTTTGTTACATTATTCAACTTTGAGTAAAATATTGCTAACACTAAGAATTCTACAATTTTCTCCTCAAGTAATAGAATAGGCAATGGTCTATAGAGTACTTACTACATGTTTGTTGTTGGACTTCACTGACTACAACCTGATTTTGGAAGAGGAATTAGGATGTTAAGCTTGTCCTGGTGTCATTTAGAGTAATTTACCCTTATTTTAAATTCATGGAATTTAAAGCACTATAGTCAATGGGTTTAACAAATGCTCAGATTTAAAGAATGTTTCATAGAGTTTTCAAATTAATACCATGAAGCACAGAATATTATAGCAACTCTTTCACCATTTGTTATTAAGTACTTCTAGTTACTCATTATACTGACTTCTTTGACAAAAATGTGGAAGGGAAATATTTTATTAATGATCAAGAAGCACTTTGAAAATGTAAAATGCCACACAAATGCTAAATTATTCCTGACATGAGGAACTAGACAATGCCTGCTGTCCTGACAATAAATGCCAGAGCACAATATTACTTCTGGAAAGCTATGACTGTTGAATGTGTGTTCTCTCTGTGTTTTGAAACCACTAATACAGTTGTTTCCTCTTAGTAAAATACAGTAACCATTGCTCCCTAGCTGTTTTCTCCAACAGTGAATAGGGGAAAATGTTATAATAAGAAAGGATGAGTGGACAATTAAAAGACTAAATTATTAAAAAAGTTTCTATCATATACTAATTTTTGCTTTATTTTAATTAAATATAATTACATGCTTTATCTCCTTCCTGTTCTCCTCCCAACCCATTCTTAGGTCCTCCTCACCTCTCATGTTCTTTAAAATTCTTGAACTTTTCTTTTTTAAATTATTATTAGTCACATGTACCTGACATTAAGCCTAAAAATATAGCCTGATGACCATTTTGTACCGCTTATGCATGTACTTTGGAAGGCTGATCATTTGGAATTAGAATAACCATCATGTTGCTCATTTGTGTTTTTGCCCCATTACATCAAACTTCCTCTCTTGCTTCATGGTCTTCTTAATCAGGTAATCACTTCATTGGGATCTTGACTTCTTCATAAGATATCTTGCATGGTTTTATCCTCCAACTTTTAATTTCCTAACTCTAAGCAGCAACCAGCTTTTAATAGCATTTCACCTATGGGCAGGGCCTCAAGAGTATCCAGACATATACTTCATCTTGGGAGTTTTCATTAGCTTGATTTTGTGCATGTAAAAATTACTGCTGAGGTTTTATGTGTGCAAACACCTTGTCATGAATACAGGACAACCTTTCACAGGCATCTTCCTTATCATATACAACTCTTAAATTCTTTGGCTCCTCCTCAGTGATGTGCTCTGAACCTTGATGTAGTTAAAGATTATTTTAAAAATTCCATCGACACTGACTACACACAGACACTTATTCCAAGCACTTCGTGTGAGAATTTGTATAAACACTAACAAAACTAATATAAAGCTTGCCTATTCAAGATTTAGAGAAGGAGAGACAGAAATATAGAGATGGTATATTCCCAGGTTGATAACCAGATGATTGGAACCTAGGGGCAACAGAAACAATTCACTGCGAAGTTAATACCACATATTCTGTCAATATCGGGGTGTACCTATTCTCTCTTCAAATTTTGACCTTTGAGATTTTATATAGGTAATATATCTTACTGCATGATTCAGGCCAAACTTGAACTTACAATATTTAATTAATATTTAACATTTAATATCAAGGCTAATATTAAACACATAGTCATCCTCCTGCCTCACACAGTTGAATTTTAGCCTTATAGAAAAGAGTTGTGTAGGCCTGCATTCTCAAGAGCTGTGTATTGGAAAAGACATCTCTAAATAAACTCATTGTCACATGATAATTGCCTGACGATTCCAGCACGAAGGGTCCCCAGTGGAATGACACAAATCAACTAAGAAAATGCTCTAATACACTTCAGAAAAGAAGCCAATCTACTGGAATCATTTCCAAGAATTAGTTTTTAAATTCTCTGTTTTAAATTATAAAGAAAAAAATCTAGTGATTACATTTATGTAATATATGATTACATCTAAATTTATGTGAAAATGAGCAAGAATGGAATCAAGAAAGTCTCTGGGCAGAAGAAGAGAAGATATGCAGAGAGATGAGCACAGCTGCTGGATTTGTTGATGAATAGAAATAGTAGTAGGATATTTGACATTACTCAGACGGACACAGAATTCTTAGTCACAAGGGAAGCCTTTTACACAGACAGCAAATTTTACATTCCAGAACAAATGCAAAGTAGGCTGGTTGCCCCAGGAGACAAATACACAAGACCACATTCCCAGGTGTTGTTTGTTGCTTATTCAAGAAGAGGCTAGAAGCAACTTTAGTAGACATAATTTTCTCAGCAACGAACTTCTTGCAAGTAGTACCACTCTTAGACTCAAGGTTCAGCCAACTGCTTACTGTCTGGGAACCCTCACCAATCTTATTATGTGTATGAACAAGGGTTACTCACTGACCAGTCAATATGACATCACTAGCCTGAGAAAAGCCACGAGTCTTGTTGTATCATGAGAATGAGTCAGACCCTGAAAACGTGACAGATTATTGTCCAGAGTTTCACTGTGAGGAGAGCAGCAGCAGTGGGTTGGAGAGGTGGCTGCCTAGAGCCGTGCAAGAGCTATGCAGAATGGGAGTGAAGGGTGTGTGTGCTGACTGAGAGATGAAGACACAAGCGAGAAGTAGGAGGGAGTGGATGGGTGAAAGAGTGAATGGGTGGAGAGTTGATGAATGAGGTAGAAGGGTATGTATGTGTGAGTGAGTGTGAGAGAGAGTTGTGTGAAAGAGCTGCTGCTCTGTAAAGAAGTTGTGTAAAGAGCTGTGTGAGAGAGGAGGAAGAAACTGTAAAGTACTCTATGGTGAGAGAGCGATGTAAATGAGATGCATAGCTGTGGCTATGTGGAGATATGTAACTCTGTGGAGACAGAGAGAGCATTTTTAAGATGAAGTAAAAGAGAATGTTACCATTAGGAAACACGTGTGTTTCCTATTTTCCCCACAGATTGAAAAGTCTAGCCCTCACTGTTTTCGTGGATGTTTTTTGCATACTGCTGAACACCCCCAAGTTAGTTATAACCATTATCCATACTAGTCAATGTTCTATGTCTATGTGATATCTAACATTTTTATTGATGAGAAAATGTAGATTCTATTGTGCCAAACAGAAAATATACAGGCTATATTTTGTGTTTTTATTTTCTATATTTTGCAGCAAATGAGTCTCTTTAAATCTCTGTATTCATGTATAAGAACAGTTTTTTTTTGTTTGACAGTTCCTATATAGTATCACCATTTGAACAAGTCAAAGACTCTCCACTGCAGTAATTTCCTTTCACCACATGACCCACCTTCTTATCTATATGGACTGTGTGCCTCCTCATTAGTATGTATACAGGCTGTGATGAAGAAAGTCCTATGGAGGATTTAGTCTACACATCTCTGAAAGACAACTTGTAAACTAACTCTGGTAACTTCTGAGTTCCTTACAAAAGATTTACTGTCCTTTCGGTACAAAAACCACTGTCACTACGTGAGATAAATGAAAGAAAATAACTCTGCAGCACAAATATCTTTTCCATGACTCTTGAATCCTAAAATCGCTGTATTTGTCTTTTTAACCTATGTGTATTAGGGACAGAGGTAGAAGTGATTAAACAAACAAACAAACATAGGTGGCACACACATTCAATCCCAGCCCTTGGGAGGCAGAGGCAGATGAATCACTTGCATGTTCAAGGATAACCTGGTTACAGAGCAAGTTAAAGGAGTCAAGGATGCACAGAGAACCCCTGTCTCAAAACAATCCCCACCGAAAAAAGAAAGGGATAAAATACACTTAATATTGCTAGAAATTGACAGTCTCAGATACAGCTTTTATACTTCATTGCTTGTAAATGTTTTCTTTCTTTAGTATACTGTGTTTCAAACTGTCTTTCTATATTGTTAAGTTGGGTCCCAAGCTCAAAATATACTTGCTTACTCCAAAGGTCCTTGTGGTTTAAGGGAATGACTAAGTTTACTTTACTTTCTGCAAAACTGCTTCAGTTCTTATTTCCTAGAAAGCTGTTTTTATGATTATGATTAATAATTTTTAGAAGTCCATCAATGTTCTGGTTCCTATTTTGAAGCCTGGTTTAGGTTGTTTTTGTACATTAATACAGTAATTTTGAATCCTCAATGTTCCTGCCCTCTGGTGTCATAAAGATCACAGGTCCTAATACTTCTAATCCTTTCAAATAGTGTTTTTTCTTTGTGACTAAGCAGTCGAATATGTGAGTCTATTGGAACCATTATTATTAAAACCACTGAAGTTGCTTATTTATTATGAATACTGAGAATATTAGTAGCATATCACTTTGTTTATGGACTAATATAAGAGAAAATGTCTCCCATTTCAATACAGTTACAATTTTAAAAAGATTTCTGATACTTGTGTGGGTCAATCTGTGCATGCAGAGATCACATACAATGAGAGGCATCTGTGTTGACACCCTGAATCTAATTAATTCTAAGACTCTGTTCCTCAAAAGATATGTCTATATGTCCTTTACTTGACATCCTAGAAAATAAGGAAGATGATTGATAACGAACCAAGTCAGTGAATAGAATTATTATTGGATTTTTGTTTAGACAAAACAAGCCAAAGTAGCCTGAAGAAGATGACTGGTAAATTTGATAGGGGAAATCCAGGAAAATAGACTTTAGCAAACAAGTGTAAATTTATGATTTTCAGTAATTATTCCACTGAGGGCATACAATCAAACCAGATGCCAAATCTCTTCAAGTAATAATTGATAGATCTTTAAGGCCACATGACTTCGAATTGTAATTTCCTTTACTTGAAAAGATAAATAGGAATATATTTTAATGTTGAAGTAGGGTAAATGACAGTTGAATTTTAGTTTCTTGTGGAAACAAGAATATTTGAGAAAATTTAGATCAAGTAAAAGTGGAACCTTGAGTAAATAATTAAGAATAGATGCTGAAATAGGGCAAACATACACATACTCTAGCTGACATAGTATATTATAAATGATATAGAAGACAATTGGATACTTAAATATCTGATATACTTGTCTATTGGTATCAAGTACCAAGGTAGAATGCAAAAAATTGTCCTTATGATGAATGCTTGGGTTGATTGATCCCAACTGGAAATTTCATCATAGGAGTCAATCATCGGAATTGCATGTAAGAAGAAGTTGTAAGCAGAGTTATTCTTAAAACTGAATAGAAGGTATGACACGCCATTGTTCAATCATCTAGTGCCAGATAATCTCTGTGTATTATATGCTGTTTTGTAAATAATACTGCAGTAACTCTCCAGTACTGTCATCTATTGGAAAAAAAATGATTTCATGTACTTTGAATATAAACTAAGTTATAGGTTTGCTGGTTCATGTGGCGATTTTATCTTTTTGAAGAATCTCTGTAATGATTTTCCACATGACTGTACACCATTATATGTCCACCAGTGATGTACAAGTATTTCCTTTACTCACACTCTTGACAAAGCGGGTCATTTTCATCTTCCTTAATTACAGCCATTGTGACAGACCAATAACAGATGTTATCTCAAAGTGGTTGCAACTTGAATATTTCTCTTAAAAACGTATTAACTTGATTTTCATTCACCTCTTTTGCAAAAAGACTTAGTGCTCTGTAGATTTTTTCAAGGATAATATATATTCTTGATATTCATTTTTATATTACATAAAATGAAATTAAATATGTCTGAGGAATATATATTGAATATGTATCAGGAATCAAATAAAAACATATATATGTGCATGCATATATATATATAGACATAGATATGTATGTGTCTGCATAGTTTAGATAGTCATTCTAAAATTTAAACTGATATCGAATAAATTTAAAATATAAAAAGTATTTTCAGGCGGGCGGTGGTGGCGCATGCCTTTAATCTTTGCACTAGGGAGGCAGAGGCAGGCGGATCTCTGTGAGTCTGAGGCCAGCCTGGTCTACAAGAGCTAGTTCCAGGACAGGAACCAAAAGCTACGAAGAAACCCTGTCTCAAACATTCGAAAAAAAAATATTTTCATTCAAAAAAAAAAAAAAAACTGAAGGAGGACTATTTAAAATGTTTCCCTCTTATTACTAAGAACTTTTTCAACTTTGACTGAGATTTCCTTGAGAACTGTGGCATGTAGTCCCCAAACATGGCCGTGTCGTTTGTCTCAACTTTTCAATGATGTGGTAGCAAATTCCTGAAGATGGTGCTCAAACAGAATGGCAGCAAAAATAACCTAGGTTCAGCCATGATGCTGCCTAATTTTCTCCATATACTTGAATTAGAATAGTTAAAGTCTAATCTGTAGGTGAAATAATTCTTCTCTGGAAGATGTTCAAAGAACTCATGCTTGTCTAAGTCTGTATTTAATCCTAACGTGGAAATCATAGTTCCTCACTTAACATCCTCTTTCACCACGGTCCTTGAATGATTTGTTTGTTTTGTTTTTGATAGATTTGTTATTATATATAATCTAGTAATGCTTGTTATTGGTAGAAATATAGCTCAGTTATGTCTGAGACTCATGATATCATAGAATTAGTGGTCCTGGATAGTAACAAGTTAAACATTACTTTAACATATTCTTGACAAAAATGTTAAGCAGTACATTGAAATGAATATTACTGATTTCAAAATATCTACATCACTATTGATGTACACAATGATATACATTATAAATTTAGACAAAATACAATATGTGAATGGTCAAAGCTTCTGGCTAAATTTGTAATTAACTCACCTGGTATTATATTCTGGATATTTTAACTATTATTGTACAAGATAATGGATTTTCAGTGGCCTCTCCTTGCTGTTGTAAGTAAAAATCTTTTGAAATTTTTATTTTATTGTAGGCCCTATTCTTTTTCTCTGTTAACTAGCATCTCAAATAAAAATTCTATGAATACATTCAGCTATAGAAATGAACCTCCCATAGTTTCACAGAGCACAAGTGGGTCTAGATACAGGTCTTCTGATCCAGGCTATGGCCAAGTCTATGCAATCAATTTAAGGTTAGCTTTTGTCCAAAATAATATCATATTGTCATCACTTACTCTACAATTTACCCAGATTATGTGGCTCACACACAGACTGTCCAGACAAGTTCTGCCAATGATCTATATCAAGAGTCTAAGTTAAAGTCTTGAAGTTGGCCTCCCTTCACGCTATCCTGGCTGACAGCACTGAACATCATTAGCAGACACTGTCTTTGGCAAACCTTCTGCATGTGTTTATTCATTGAGTAGCAGATTTTCTACTTTAAGGCAGTGTAATCAGGTTTCCATGAAACAACACTAGAAGTGTCTGTGCTGACTTTTTGGAAGACTTTGTACTGACAGGGCCACAGTCTTGGGTATAGTGTATTGCCGTCTTAGATAAATGACTAAATAAAATTTTATGTTATTTCTTATTTTCTCCCCAACAAAAAAATGTGCTGTAAATTAAAAGCATTTTTCTCAGCAACTATCAGAGTTTACAAAAGTACTGGCAATGAGACATGGGAAAAGAAGAACAACTGGCAGAGAATTTTTAATTAAATTAGCATACCAATTTTCCAATGCTCAATTATTCAAATTGCCACCAGCATTCTATGGATTCAACAAAGCAGCAGCTAAGATCTTAAATAAAACATAATGACCTAGTTTAACTGACTATCCCTTTAATGTTCACCTGTGCTTACCACCACTCTCTCATCTAATAAGCAACTCTTTACAGCAAGGAGAGCCCACCACAGACATTTACAACTGGACATAATGCAGAAGTAAACAGATCATATGGAAATTGCGATAAAATTCTAACCACTAAATTTCATTTGATTTGGGCTACTGTTAAACACTGTATTATATTAAGTTAATTTTAAAGATACTCAAAACTGTGGACTAATGTTAATTAATGTTTATTAAATTATTACAAGTGTAAACTTTAATTTGAGCTGAAATTGTTGTTAGTGTAAAAAAACTGCTATGTCAAAACCTTTTTCTTTTCCAAATATTAAAACAATATCATTTTAAGAATGGCGTAATCTTGATTAACAAAAGGAAAAAAAAACAGGAGTTCTCAATTTAACAGAACACAAGTCTTGATGAAAGGGCTCACATAAGGAATAAAGTAGACTGAAATGGTTGATTTTTTCAGAATGTTAAGGTTCTAGAAGCACCATCAGCATACTTGGAAATAATACTGTGGAAAATATAGAAAACATTAAGTAACTGCAAAGAAAGAAAAGCAGTGCAAGAACAAGAACTGTGAGTCAGTGCATTGTTGATGTAGATATAATAAAATTAAGGATACCACTGATTCCATAAGGAAGACTCATCGCTGTTTACTCCATAATTACTTAAATAAAACTAATAAGCAATAAAGAATTTATCACTTCTCCAATTTGAATTCTACATGTGGAAGTCATAAAGGAAAATGAAACTATTGTTACATACATGAAGACTAAAGAGGTTATATTGTTACTAGTACAAGAATTATGTTTAAAGTTCATTTTCTAACTCATTTCACTTTCAATAAAGAAATATTGAAAAGACCAATCAACCTGAGAAATTTCTATCATATAAAACATTGTTTATTGAAAATTTCCAAACATTATTATATAAGAATAGTATTAACATATGACATCATCAAATTTTGTTATATGAAAGAGGCTACAAGATATTATATGAATATACCAACAAATATTTGCATGTATCATCATGTCTTTATGTGTAGATTAATTTTACCTGAATTCATTAAAGCACAAGAAGGCAGATTAGCTTTGGACTTTATATTTTCAAAGCAGTTCTGTGTTTTCTAGTGTTCATGACTATCAAATATTTAGTTTTTGTGTGTTGCATGCATGTGTGTGTTTGTGAGTTTGTGTCCATGTCTTAGCCAATAGTGTTTAACTGGTCAAGGAGAGTTACAAGGTCAGATAACTATAAATGTTAAAAGGAAACCGAGGTGACTAGCAGCATCAATCTTTTTCATTGTTTTTATTTTTTACCAAAAATGTATTTTTTTCATACAATATATCCTGATTATGGTCCCCACCCACCATAATCCACACTTTCTTTCTCTCTTTCTTTAGACAAGTCATCTAAATAACAATAGCAATAATAAATGTAACAATAAGAATAAACAAGCGTGCACCAGACAAAACAAACCCAAAAACAGTTAAAAAAAATACCCAAAGTAAAAACACAATAAGTGAATATAGATTGCATCATACACATTGTCACATAAAGTAAACATGTAAAACCAGACTGGTAATATATACCCAAAAGGCTTCTAGATTAAACAAAAGTTAAAATAATACATAAATAAAAATATCTTGAGGAAATATTATGAGTAAAAAAAATTCTCCAGAGATCTGATTGAGATCATTTTGTGCTGGTCACCTACCTGCTCTCTTTAATAAAAAAAATATTATCGTTTGTCTGGAAATATAGCACACTTTCTCAAATACATGGGTACTAATTCAACATTAAATATTTATTATTAATTATAATAAGGAAATTACAATTTTCATTCTGTAGGAATAGAATATGTCTGTGTATAGTGGGGACTGTGGCTATATCTCAAGATAAAATTTGCTAAGCATGTACAAAGCCCTGGGGAAACAATGCATCACCTAAACTGCATATTACAGGTGGATGTTTGCTCGCAGTACTCAGGAAGCATAGTAAAGAGAGTCACAAGTTCGTGGCCACATATGCCACATAGAAACTGTGGGTCAGTTTGTCATGTCTTAAAACAAAATCTTTGCAAACCTGCATGTTGGAAGCAATAGTGAACTAAATGCAAAGTTGTCCAGTAGAAGGTGAAACAATGATAGGAATACAGTAGAAACTGAGAAAACAATACCACCAAAGGGGAGAGGTGGTGTATTTTCATATGATTATTAATATTTTGCTATTACTAATATCAGGATTAATTATTAGTTTCTCAAAAGATCATTTTATATACAGAGATCTTATGAAATAATAAGATTTTTTTTTATTGCCAGCTCTGCTTCTTGAACTAACTTGTGAGATTCATTCTTTGAAAGGTTGGAGAGATACCTGGGAGATTAAGAACACTGCTGGCTGCTCTTGCAGAGGGTTCAGTTCAATTCCCATTACTCACATGGCAGTTCACAACCATCTGTAATGGCAAATCCAGAGGAATCAATATTCTCTTCTGAGCATCAAGCACATATGAGGGGCACAGACAAACAGGAAGGGAAAACACTCCTACACATAAAATAAATCAACTTTAAAAAATCAATTCCAAGATTTTAGAATTTCTCAATCTTCAAATTAGTTGTCCAAGTTTTATTACAACAAAATATTTCTTACTACCTTCACTGAGTACTATTAAATATGCTAGAATTAAGGAACCAACATGATTGCAAAGTTTTGAAACCTAAACATTCTGATAAAGAAACTCATACTGATCTATTTGAGTTAATCTTGTATTCTACTATATTACTGAAAGTGTTTATGAGTTGTAGAAGTTCATTGGTAGAATATTTTGGTCACTTATAAACTATCATATCATCAGCAACTAGTAAGAGTTTGAGTTCTTCTTTTTCCATTTGTACCTCTTGATTTCATTTGTTGTCTTATTGCTCTAGCTAGAACATCAAGAACTATATTGAATAGATATGGAGAGCATGGACAACCTTGTCTTGTTGCTGATATCAGTGGGATTGCTGTGAGTTTTTCTCCATTTAGTTTGATGTTGGCTGTTTGTTTACTGTATATTGCTTTATTATATTTAGGTATGTTGAAGGTTGAAATATTCTAAAGTCTTGGAATAGACTTACCATGGTCATGGTAAATCTTGACAGCAATAAAACACTTAAATAATAACCTGTTGTAAATGGCTTATTTTATTTATCTTGATATTTCCAAGATATTATAGCTCACATCAATGTTCTTATTCCAAATATATTTACTATTTACCAGTTAAGGAACAAGTGATACTCACTTTTGGAATATTATGAACAGTACTGTCACAAAAACTTTACACAATTTAAAATATAGATATTTTATTAAGTTGGGGATATCCCAGGACTGCCGTTTCTGCATTTGATGTTCATTCCACGTTTCTCTATATGAAACAGCATCATTATTTTTATAAGATGCTATAATTTTATAATTCAGTCTGCAGTGCTCACTACTAACTGTACAATATTAGTGCCCCAATGACATCTTACCATTATCAAGAACACCAGAGGACTTTGTAAATTTGTTGATAGACATGAAATTTACCTTCAAGTTTCTTAATTTTCTTAATTAGGATTTTATTCCTATTAAATATATATTTCTTTTTTTGGTTTTTTTGAGACAGGGTTTCTCTGTGGCTTTGGAGCCTGTCCTGGCACTAGCTCTGTAGACCAGGCTGGTCTCGAACTCACAGAGATCTGCCTGCCCCTGCCTCCTGAGTGCTGGGATTAAAGGTGTGCACCACACAATGTATTTATATTATAATTTTCATTGTCACTCATATTTTTTCTTTTAAATACGAGAATGATTAGTTAAACATTCTTCACTGTCAAAACTATATCAGAGGGCTTTCAACATCCATTTTTAAAAATACAAATTAAAACAGTGTATCAAAAAGTTGGAATCAAAAGAAATTTACACAATATACCTAAGATTCGCTAGAGTGAATTATACTCTTTAAAGATGAATCAAATTAATAGAGACTAATTTTTTTTTGCAAAATCACCAACATATTTATCACTGTGGATAATGCTATTCACTTTGTAAATATGTATCAAGTTTTAGTCATATACATCACTTTCCTTTTACCACTTCATAAAGGTGTCTATTGTTTGATTTCAATTTCCAAGTACAAATTATGATTTCTTCAAAAAATTCCTTTGTTAATACTTTCAATATTATTGAAATTTCATAAGCAGATACTGTACAATTAAAATGTGCTTCTCTACTCTGTAGGAGCTTGATGTGTGAGTGTTCTGTTTGATAGCCTTCTTCAAGTTATCTTTGAGGAAAATGAGCATTAATATATTTTCAAATATCAAAGGAGTTTGATTTCTGAGAAGAAAATGTAGTATGGTTTAGAATAATTATGAATATAATGGAGTGAAACTATTTTAATGAGATTTCTTTAGTTCTGTTTGTCATGAACAGTAATAATTAATATTGAGTTGCAATATATAAAAAAACCTGTCAAAACATTTAATTTACAAAGGAATCCCCTTAATAATATTATTCAAATTTTGTTATGAGTATTTTTGATTTAGCACACATTTTCCCCATCTTAATGATTCAGTTAATATTATTAGCTCATAGGTTTTAGTTTGAGCCTCATTTTTTGACAATGTTTTCTTGCAAGTAAATATAATTATGAACAATATTTATTTACCTTCAGAGTCAAATTACTGTGATTTGTTTCAGGCCACAAATGTGACTCAGTAGGCAAAAGTGCCAACTGTTAAGCCTAAAAACCCGAGTTATACCCTCAGATGTCACAGGGCAAAAAGAAAGAATTGACTGCTATGCATCATCCTCTCACTTTCATGAACTCTCAGTGAAATGAGCGTATGTACACACACACACAGACACACTGAATTTAAAAATAATTCAAAATTCATGATTTACTTTCTCATTCAATGTATTAGTCTTTTGCCATAGAACAAGTTGAAGCCCTGATTATAAAAATAAAATCACGGATGAATTTCTAGGACAACAATAACCAGTTTCTTAATTGTCAAAGAAATAGACATATTTAATGAATCAAATGTCAATAAAATTATTAGAGAAGAGTCTGATGTAGGATTATTGGTGATCTTATATAAAGTATGACTTTAAAAAAAAGAAAAACATGCATACAGAGATGGTTATGAGAAAAAAAACTAAATAAAAACAATAAATAAAAACAATAAAACAAAAAAAAAATAAAGCATGAAGGATATGTGCAAAGCAGGGGCAGAGTTTTGAACAGATTCATCCTTCATAGTCCTCAGGAAAAACTAAAGCTTCTGAACTTTTTCTTTCTTGCTTCTTGTCTCTAGAAAAGGAAGAAAATAACTCTTTGTTGTTTGATCCACCATTGTCATGAAAGACCAAAATAATAATGTATAATCCATCTTTTTGACACTCAAAATAGAAAGTCTCCTCTGAAATCTTCTTCATTTTTTCCTTTCATACAGTAGACAGAGAAAATTGTGGATGTAAAGGAAAAATGTATAAGTATAGTCTTCAGTGTAATATTAATTTTAGTACAAATATTTTAATAAGATAAAATCTATTGCACTATAACAATAAAACTTTTATGTGAGACTCCTCTCTGTATGTTGTGAATAGCATTGGTTAATGAATAAAGAAACTGCTTTGGACCTATAGCAAGGCAGAACTTAGCTAGGCAGAAAAAACTAAACTGAATGCTGGTGGAAAGAAGGCAGAGTCATAAAGAAGTCATGGAGGTCCTGCCAGAGACAGACATGCCAAAACTTTCCTGGTAAGCCACAGCTGTGTAGTGATACTAGAAATCTTTTAAATTAATATGTAAATTTAGTCATTAAGAATCTAGAGCTAATGGGCCAAGCAGTCATTTAACTAATCCAGTTTCTGTGTGGGTATTTTAGGAGTCTGGGCAGCTAGGAAAAGAACAAGCAGCCTCCTATTACAAAACTTCAATATGAAAACTCCCATCATTTTTATAATACTATACTCTCAACTTAGGAGATTTCCACTGGTGTGCTGTTACTTTCATCATTTTAGATTTGTTTTTTTTTTTTTTTTAATAGTTTTAACTATATGGCTGGATGTAGGTATACACACATAGTGTTTAGATGGGGGCTTTCTCCCAAACCTCTGACATCCATATGTACACAAAGCCTAAAATGTTTAGTTAAAAGCATCACCTCAGCCCCTAACATCCTTATCCAAAAAAGCCTGGAAATTTTAGCTGGGGGCCTCACTCCACCTACTGGCATAAGCCCACTCCACTGGTAGTTGTCTCAGTCTAGACTCCACCTCCAAGAAAGTCTGCCAAATGGTGACCCCTCCCCAGGGATGGTCAAGACCATGCCCACAGGCTATTTAAACTGCCCCCCCCAGACAAAGAACACGTGATCTCCCCTTTTTCCTTGATCCCTAGCTGTGTTATTCCAGGGGCAACTCAGGCATGCTGCAGCCATTAAACCTGGGCATCTTTTGATTTGGTCTGATTAGTATTATTTGCGTCAGAGGAGCAGTTGTTTGTTTAAGGAAAAATTCACATTTGGCCTTCCTACAGGGGTGGAGGGGGCTGGTTTTCCCCGCTGGTCCAGGGCCACATTTTGGAGAACTCCCTTCTCATCTGTGCTCTCTGCCAGGCTAAGGATGGCTTTGTCGGGGTGAGTTCTTTTTCAAACACATGCCTGTAGGGTCCAGGACCCATAACCTTTATATTTGTCGATTTTGGGGGGCTGTCCTGTTGGAGTCACAGTCTGTGCCAGGCACCCAACACAAGCAGGTGGGATTGAGATAATAGAGACATCTGCTCACTCATTTCTCACTACCCCCTGTTTTTGACCCAAAATCTACCACAGTGGACACACTGCAGTAGGGTTTGGGTTTGGCATTAACTTGTAAATGCGCTCTTGTGATTCAAAGCCTGATCTCCAATCGCCTTTGGGCTGTCTTTTACAAAAATCATTTTAACACCTAATGTAAGCCAAACAAGGCTCCATAGAGCCACTGTTTCTGGATGCTGTGCTCCCGCTCTCCTCTACCTCCCCTTCCTGCTCCCCACCTCAGTTTCTCTAGCAGTTTATTGTTTCCTCCATTCCTGGCATTAATCTGGTCACACTGGGACTCTCTGCAACAGATCCAGATCAGTTTTCCCCATCCTGACACTCTAAAACTCTATAGGGGTTCTGTCCTTTGTTTCTGTTGCCTCTTGCAGAGCCTGCTAATCTGGTCCTTTTTAGACCACCTGTGTCTGCCTACACCAGGATTTTAAATTGGTCCACTAACCCAGGGGGTTTCACTCCAGCCTCTGACATAAGCCCCCTCCACTGGGAGTTGACTCAGTCCAGACTCCACCTCCAAAAAAGCCCTCCAAATGGTGACCCCTCCCTAGGGAGGGTCAAGAAATCTCACCAAATGGCAACCCTCTCCCTGGGGAAGGTCAAGACCACTCCAGAGAATGAATACTTGGTCTCCCGGTTTCCTGTGGTCTTTCAGTTCTTTGTCCCCCTCTCCGTGTTTTCCCAGGGGGCCACCCAGGAGTGCTGGCAGCCATTAAACATGGACAACTTTTAATTCAGTCTGATTTGGTCTGATTGGAGTTACTGCTTTGGCAGACAGGTTGGTCATTTAAGAAAGAATACTTAACACATAGGTTCACACATATTCTGGAATAGTGTTATCAGATCCCCTAACGCAGGAATTGTGGATGATTGTGAACTACATGATGGAGGTGCTAGGAACAGTACCTGGGTCTTCCTTAAAGCAATAAGTGCTTTTACCTGCTAAGCAATTTCTTGTTCACCTTCCTATTTTCAGCTCTTGCGAACAATCACCTTTGAAATGATCATGATACAATTCCCAGGGCCTGATAGCTATTAAAGAGGAAATGCTAATTATACAATTTTGTTTTACTCTCTTTCAAATGTACACTGCTGATGCTTCATGCAGGGGAAAATAACATAGCTTTTTAAGTATCAGTAAAATGAATTTAACTATATCCTGATAAAAACATAATGACAGACTTTTACTTCAGACAAAGGCCTGTGAGGACATCCCAAAAATCCAGCACCAAGTATAATACGGCACAGTGCCAACTGACAATATGAAACAAACCTCAATATTTGGTTCTGGTAGCAATTGCTTCAGATAACAAAGTAAAATAAAAACTGTTTATGACAATACAGTTGTCACATCTCCATGCCAAATTATAAATATTTTATGCACCTGAATGTATAAAAGGTTTTTAGTAGCCATATGGTATGTTGTTGGTTTTGTGTTGTTTTCTTTTCTTTTTCACTCCCTATGTTTAGTGAGTACATTTTGAATGACATGACTTTGCCTGTTGACTATTCATCAGCAGTCACCTACTCTGGTAAAATGACAGCATTTTGATTTATAATCAATCTTCCTTGTAAATTTGTTTTTCCTAATATATGACATAGCTCCACATGTTATAAACATGTTGTGCTGTCTCTAACTGAAAAGGAGATGGAGTCATGTAGATCTTCGAAACAAACAAACAATCAAAAATAAAAAATAAAACTGAAAAACTTGAGTGTTTGAAAATGAACAAATGGTGACCAGTGAACTTCATAACACAGTGTTTAATTACCAACATTAGGCATTTTAGAAGAATGAAATCTTATCTATTTACCCTTCCCAGGGACATCCAAAGGTCCTCTCTTGAGTTCTTGTTACCTTGTTCCTCTGGATCTGTGGATCGTAGCTCAGTTATCCTTTACAGCTAATCTGCACCTAAAAGTACTTAAGTACATATCATTTAGGTTGTTTCCAGGTTCTGACTAATATGAATAAACCTATGACAAACACAGCTGAACAAGTGTCTTTGTCCGTGTATTCCCAAGAGTGGTATGCCTATGTCTTGAGGAAGATCAATTCCCAATTTTCCGAAAAATTGACATAATGATTTCCATACTGGCTGTACAAATTAGCCTTCCAGCAGCAATGGAAACGTGTCCTCTTGCTCCCTACCGTCTGTAGCATGCATGATAATGGGAGACTTCACAGGGGAGATAGCAGAGGAAATGGAAGGAGATGATAGAAGGGAAACTGCAGTCAGGTTACAAAAGTAGTTAAGTAATTAAAAAAATTCAAAATAAACGATGTGTAACAACCTTTTGTTATAGATGTTGTATTCACTCTATTCCATATAGAGAATGAATGGTCCGTGGACATTTAGAAAAAATGTCAGAGCCCAGATAAAAATGAAGCGTGAAATTTTACCCATGATCTGATGATGGTCAGTCCAGGAATTTACATCAAATGTCTCCAATTTGAATGTTTACTTACTTTACCCTATCAAATTTGTCAAACATTAACAAAAATAACACAATGTAAATTAGGAAAGCACCCATTTCAAAGGTTTACATTTTAACATCTCTATAGTTATGTTTAAATTAATTGAAAATACAAGGGAAAATAAATGTTTTAAACAAAAATTAACTTTATGGGAATTTTCATATGGTAAATAATTTGTTGGATTAATTGTATTTTAAACTGCTGACAATGGGCAGAATAAGATAATGAAATCATAGAGAAGAAAAACAAAGGAGATAAATCAATAATTCTTCCTAAGGGTAGTATCTAATAATTTTTTCCAAGGCAAAACATAGGCCCCCAAACTAGAGGCTTGCATAATATTTTTGAGGAAAGAAGAGCTCAGAGTTTGTAGAGATAAAGATTTAGCCAGAGAAAAAAATTAATCCCAAGGAATAGGGGAATAAAAAACTTCTAATCTTCCCTGAGGCAAGAACTGCCTATGAATGTTCTTTCCCTGAAGAATGATCAGAACGCACCTATGCTACATTGTGCAATAAAGTGAAAATTCTTATAACTCACAAAGGTAGATTTTTCAAAATGATTTATTTTAAAACAACATAAAAATGATTTTATGATTTTAACACTATTTCAAGCACGTAAAAGAAAACTTAGAAATAAATTACAATGTTTGGAAATTAACTGTAAGGCAGAGAAACACAGCTAAATTGAAAGAAAGAAAGAAAGAAAGAAAGAAAGAAAGAAAGAAAGAAAGAAGAGAAAGGGAGGGAGGAAGGAAGGAAAAAAGTGTAGCACAGTAATTCATGCAAACATAAAATTTAAAATATTTACCTTCCTGTATTAAAGTTGTTCACTCTGTCAAAATATGTTGGATGAGACTGTTAAACACATAATTAAAATAATTAATGCAAACATAAAGAAATTTGAGAAATCAAAAAATTAGGACAACAGAGATCCCATGAATGCTTCAAAGCTGCAAAAGATATATATGTACTACCTGAAGAAACAGGTGGTAGGAAAATGAGTTAAATAGGCATTCTATATATAAATATTGTAATATTTGAAAGTTGAAAGAGTAGAAGATAATTGATGGAACATAAATGTGGAATAAATGCATATTAAGTCCTGGAGAAAAAATTCAAAGTAAATAAAAAATTAGATTCACCTTGAAATATATCAAGTATTTTAGCATGGTCCAAACTGCAAAAACAGAAAGCAGCAAGGCCATGAACATGGAGACAGAAATATCACAAATTTAATAACATATATAAAGAAAGATTACAAGGAGCTCAATAAAACCAACACATAAGAGAAATATTACCAGAGAAAATCATAAAAACTACTGAACCCCATTCATAAAAGATAAACTTATAAAGGCAGCCAGAGAAAGACTCATACATTTAAGACAAGGATAAAGATAAAAATACATTTCTCATAATAATAACATAAAAACTGCTTTTGAAGAAAAGAAGCAAACACCATCTTTAAATTGAGGAAAGTGAAACAAGCAAAATATATTAACAAATAATTCAAGACATAGTAAAAAATGTCATAAAACATTAAAACAGTGTCTAGTCTAATTTAGGCTAACGAAATCTGACAGTTAATTAGTCCAGATATGCACTACATGGGATAACAAATCAAAAGGACATGAGAAAAAAAGTGGTACAAAATTTTCCTTTCCTTGTAAAAGTGAAAATATTAGAGATGAAAATACAGATATATTACAAGTTCATATTTATCATGATTGTTATTCTTTAAGAGGCAAATGAGTATATGTGGAAGCAACATGTATCTTTCTTGCAAGGTCCAGTCTAAAGCCGTGAAAAATCCAAGAATAATTATACATGAAATAAGTAAAGCAGTGAACATTTAAGTAACAACCACACAGGCTTATTTGCCCACAGAAGCCTAAAGCTGAAAAAAGAAAAAGTACAATGGATATCACTAAACTAGATTTTTGCATTTAAACCCAGTACTAAAGATAATTTCCTTAGAATTAAAAGTCTCAATGGTCTGAATAAAAAGCAGAGTTGTTTTATTAAATGAAAATGCTGCTGACAGAAAGCTAAGTGAGTTCATTTTGCATATGGA
The DNA here is from genome assembly GCF_014885135.2 of Alexandromys fortis. Taxonomy (NCBI): domain Eukaryota; kingdom Metazoa; phylum Chordata; class Mammalia; order Rodentia; family Cricetidae; genus Alexandromys; species Alexandromys fortis. Next base: position 9,084,856 of record NW_026067914.1, on the reverse strand, counting down.
GAAGAAGCAATTTAAAATTTATAGTGTAAAGAAAAAAAAGATGAGACAGTGAACTTGCATATCTCCGGTTTACCATGCAACAGCAACAACAATGTGGTAAGTGTGTATGGACAAAAGCTCATTTATGATGATTTGTTACCCAGGAAGAAGTTGCAGGAACTGAGCAGAATATAGGGTCAGGTAGAACCACTTTGAGACATCAGAACTTCACGAGATTATACCTCACTGAGTTTGGACCTATTACCAACACAGAAACAACCACTTCCTTGTGGTTTCTATTCAGATTGGATTGTGACTTAGTTCTTCATCAGCATCATCTTCTTAGGGGGTCAAATAAAACAGATCCATCTCTACTCTCAGAGGCTATTTCTCTAGCCTTCTTTAATCATGATCATGAAGTGTCAATAATATCCCCGTTTGAAATTTGATATCTTCATCCAGAAGTTCTTTATTCCAAGGCATCTATGCCAAAAATCTCTCATCAGTATCACACAGTCAGACATACTAAGTTCGTGTCTTTCTCAAGTATACATTTGTGTAGTGATTTGGAGGAATAATATTGCCCATAGCTTCAGAGATTTAAAATCTTGGTAGCCTGTTTGTGGTCCTGTTTGGGGGACGTTTATGTGGTCCAGCCATGCTAAAGGAAGTGCATCACTGAGAGCAGGCTTTTGAGAGTTTGATTTCTCTGCCTTCCATTTGCCCCCTGAAGATGGGAGCTCTCAGCTTTCTGCTCTTGCCACCATGATTACTAAATGCTATCATGTCCACAGCATGAGGTACTTATCCCTATGAAACTGTAAACCTAAATAAATTCCCCCATCCTTAATTTTTCCCTGACATGGTGTTTATGCACAGCAAATGAAAAGTAACTAATAATATACCTATGTATATATGTGTGTGTGTATGTGTATTACTTAACAGCTATCCATTTATTAATGTGTTTTTTGAGACATTGATCTGTTAAAAAGCTCTGGATATCCTCAAAAGCATGATTCTTCTGTATCGTGTCCCCCTAGGATAAGGCACTCAGTGACCTAGGTACGTTCATGTCATAAACTATGACATAAGCATAAACTTGTGCTCTGAGGGTGCTGGCAAGTGACAATTTGACCCTACCATCAAAAATACAGAATAAAATCCTAGAACAGAAAGTTTAAACAGCCCAAAGGATTTTTATTCATATCATATGACACATAAAAATAACATAATAGGCGACTTCCAGGACCTTAGGTTAGTCTCACTACTTGCAACAATTTCAGTACACCTGCCTGTGTTGTAGATTCAACTGAGTACCCTGAAGCTCATTGTAGTTTATCAACACTACAGTTAAAACCTTGAGAAAACTCTACCATTCCAAATACAGACAAAATTTGCACCTCTAGAGAGTTTTAGAAAAATCATGCCCTTTTAGGACCATATCTGAGCAAAAATTTCATCATGCAAATTGCTTCAAACACTACTTGTATTCTAGAGCATAATCCTCTATCTAAGTATATGGACAGAAGGGGTTTTCATATAAATCTTTCTGAGGAAAGGAATAACTGCGTACTCTTTCAACTAGTAGACTGACTCAGAGATATGTAGTTCTTATATATTACATAAACATAACAATGGCAAAGATAAATTTAAAAATTAATAAAGTGCTAGTAAGAAACTCAAACAGTCATAACAAGCCTGACTAGGAAAACAAACAAGCATGATAAAAACTTCAAACAAATTTTTTGTTTGTCTTCATATGTATAATCAACAGTGGGGAATAGAGGTCACCTAAGTAAGATGTGTCTAAAAATAGGAAAGAGAGAAGTTAGAGTAAGTGTAAAACAGAAAAGTATAATAAGGAGCTAACATGCCCAACATATAATATGCATGTAGCAAATGTTTTAAGAAATTCCTTTTCATAGTTAACATAAGAAGATGAAATTTCAAGTAATTGTCTTATAATAGTTAAAGAGATTTTAGGTTTACAACAAAATACTCTAATAAAAACATGCATGAGCTAAATGCTTTAATAAGCAAACAAAAGTGAAATGTCCTAGGGTCATTGATGTTGATATAATAAAAAAGCCTGTTGTCTCAAAGAGACTTAGGTGAGAAAACTGTTTATTTGGCTTACGATTCCAAGTCAAAACAGGTATTGAGGGGAAGAGAAGACAGGAACTCAAAGAATCACCTCCTCTTAAGCAGCACAGAGAATGAATGCTTGGATCCTTGTTTGCTTGTTTGCTCTACTCTTCTACATTGTGGGGACCATGCGTAGGAAATGGTGCCACCCACAATGGGCTGGATAGTCACAGATTAATCAATGGCTATGACACTCTCTTACAAACACACTCACAGAAAAGTTTGTTATAATTCCTCTACTGATAATATCTTCTCAGATGACTCTAAGTTGTGGCAATTTGAGATTTAAACCTAGTCATCACAGGAACCAAAAAAAAAAAAAACCAAACTGTAAACTATTATTTTTGCTAAGTGGACATAGTGCCTTGTTAATCAGTGTCATCTTCTTAGGAGAATGAAAGTAGTCAGATCCATCTCTACTCTCAGAGGCTGTTTCTACAGACTTCACTGATCATGAAGTGTCTAAATTGGTATCACTACACAGGTAAGTTAGTGCAGGGCTCCATCCTCATCAGAGGAGGAAGCATCTTTCTGCAGATACTAACAGCTAATTATAGTACAGAAAATAAGTTTCTGTGGAGAGATGACTAATAAATAAGCCATTAACTTCATACCTTTTCCACCCAAGTTTCAGTGGCACTCACGAAAAAAAGCAAGCAAAAAAGATGTAAGAGACAGAAATAGGAAGATAGAGGAAGAAAGGGAAAAAATGAAAAATAAAAGTTTCTTCTGAACATGACAGGACTGACCTGTCAGTTATTAACAATACAAATGCAGAGTGTATTTATACGATTCAACCAAGCCAAAAATGGAGAACAAAGATTGTACTAACTAGCTCTTTTTTATGCTTGGCTATTATATAACTGCTATCGTATATGTTCAAAAGACAATTTTTTTTTCTCATAACCGTTTCCTTCCTCTTGTACTCACGCACCACTCTTTTCACTCTCACGTACTGCCGCCTTCCTCTAAGTCAGGCTTCTGTTTTCATTCTTTCATTGGTAAATGTTTTATGAGCCAATATTCTGCACTGGAGCCTTTGTCATGAGCCTAACAGAGAAGGAAATGAGATGATTATTATGCCTGTCTTCCTGAAATTTGTGTAGAAATGAACACAACTGCTGGAAATGACTTTACCCACATTACAGCAGGGTAAAGCCTAGTTAATCTCATTACTCCTGCTTCCTTTTTTGTATTGTAAAGGAAAATGCAGTAGAACAGTTCTCACACACACCAGGTCTAGAATGCTAATCTCAGCTATATAGAAGAAAAAAAGCTGAGATTTGCCTGAGTTATAACAAGTGAAACAGACACTAATACAAGAGACAGTCATGGGCATCAGAGTTGGAAATAGATTATAATGAAATGATAGTGAGTTTATATTTTATACTTATAATTTTGAGTAACAAAGTAGACTCTAATCATAAATTATTCATAAAATTTGCTTACATACATGATTTTCTATTTGATCCTGGAATGTACATGGTAATTTTCCTGAATAACAGTTAATGTATAATGATATAAACTGTCGATTGAGAGGACGTCTAATGGATGTACTTTTATACTTGAAATGTTAAGGCTATGTTATCAGTTTCTGAACTAAGGGAAGTCCATATTGGACTAGTCTATATAAGATTAATATATGAGATGAAACTGAGATTGGAAAAGTAAAAACATGTATGAACTATATGGTTGACTTAATTTATTGATTTTTGTGTTTTGAACCATTCCTGCAAAGCCTCACAAAAATTAAAATTCACTACAAGTATTTTAATTTAGAGGAAGATGCTAACTTAGAATGAGTCTTTTTAAAACATAAAGCAAGTAAAAAAATTAAAATATTATATGGAAAAGATCTTTGAATTAGTTATAAAAGGAAAATTAAGACATTGTAAATTAAGAGGAACAGACACAAGAGAAATCATAGTACCTTTTACTAATGATTAAGTTAACAAATTATGGGAATATAGTGAACCCTGGCAAAGAGCTTGTACTAGTTTTTGCAAGAAGTTAATAATAAGTATACCAAAAGCAAAAAAAAAAAAAAAAAAGAAATAGATTCTAAAAGAGAGCTGCTGGGCAGTGGTGGTACACTCCTTTAATCCCAGTACTCGGGAGGCAGAGGCATGTGGATCTCTGTGTGCTCGAGGCCAACCTGGTCTACAAGAGCTAGTTCCAGGACAGGCTCGAAAGCTACAGAGAAACTCTGTCTTGAAAAACCAAAATAGATAAAGGAATAAACAAATAAAAATAACAAAATAAAAGAGAGCTAAGTGGGTCCTTTCTCTCATTGTATGGGACACACACCAATAACTGGAGCCCCTATATGCTATACTGATGCAAATAAATCAGGAAGGATAGGTTACAAATAACAAGATTTAAGTAAAGTGAAACAGAGTCCTTATAATTCTCTTCAAAAATCATTACTGCATAATGTTGTAGTTTGTAGCAATTGATACAAATTTGATATTAATATTGTTAAAATTTATATATACATTTCAATTCTTGCTAAAGGTATTATATTTATACAGCACATTTAACAATATAATGCAATTCTCTAGTTGTTGAAAATTATGATTATCAAGAGTTTAGGATAATAAGGAACTGCAGGTTAACAGTTAAACACCTAGTATGGTTGAAAATGTAATCACAATCGGTATGTTTTGAGGTCAAAGAAATATACATTTTAGATAGATCATCTTGAAACACTTCATAAATCTGTAGAATATGGCATTAAAATGTTTTAATAACCCAGGTTGTTATTTTTTATGAAAATGAGACATGTCTACTCCTGGCAGCACGAATCTACCTCAGAGAAGATATTGGGTGTCAAAGAAACTCCATATGGAGTTTACTTTCTTTGTGGCAAAAGTAAATCAGTGGGTAAGAAAATGCCACTGTGTCAACTGCTAACAGCATGCTGTCCTAACTAGATAAGGAGAACACAAAAGAAAGTGACTATCAAACATTTTCAAGACAAGGAGGGACAGCCCATCAGAATATTCCACTTCACGAAAAAGTCTGTTAGGTATGCTAGGCCTATAAACCAATGATTAATGCCCTAAACTTGCAGAGAAATTTTAGGTGACTGACCAGGCAGCCAACTGTTTCTGTCATACAACATTTTTTGGAAGTCATTTGCTTGCACTTCCTGTTTAATCAATTCATATTTCCTTCTTGGGTCTTTGGGATATTTGAAGACTAGGTTATACTCTCCCATGTTTTCAAGACTCAGAAAAGAAATTCACTAAATAAATTTAAAATGTATAAGGTTGAGAGATATCAAAGGATAGTTTTTGGATGGTTACACAAGTCGTGGTAAGAAATGAATTAGATACAAAGTCAGAGCCCGCTTGGGCAGAAATCAGCTTTGAATACCCTGGAAGGGGGTGCTAAAGCTGAGGAAATGTTAGATTAAGAGAAAAGAAGACAGAAACATAGGATAGACCGGGAGGACCGAAGGTTAGTACCAAGCAGCCCTGAGTTTATTTCTCAGCCAGAATATATGCCAAATACAGGCAAAAAGGTAGAACAAATGGCAGTACAGTCAGCCAACTGCCCCTCTGCACTGTCCTTGAGAGGACTCTCAAGCAGCGGCTTTAACTCAAGACGAGAATTCAGCTGGTAGCAAGCGGCTCCCTACCACTAAGGAGGACTGCCTCCGACTGGAATTGGCAGACCAAAATCGTAATGGATAATGTGTTCTTTCCTCAGGGCAAAAACACTCTTTCTCCTGAGCTTAATCAGCACTCTCTCTCAGCCTTCAAGGCTATGTGGAGTAAGTGGAGCAAGCAATCTGAACTCAAATGACTTCTTTAAGTCAGAAGCGACTCTAGATGGAACCTGAGTCATAGGTGGGCAACCACAGTACAAAATTTTGGACTCACCAAAATGGAATAGATATGGGGTATTTTCTCTGAATTTGTCAAATGCTAATGGACTAGATATTGTGGATGTATTTGTTGCCTGAATATACTGCATATATTTATTCAACAGTTTGTATATGGCCTTCTTATATTAGTTATAACCATGCTTTATTTTAGACAACAAAGGGAAATTTAGTGGGCATTTCACTTGTATTTTAATAAATAGGGTTTGCTAAAAATTATAGAGTCAAACAGCCCCACTGGTCAGTCTTACAGACCAGGCAGTGGTAATACACATTTTTTAATCCCAGCAGCCTCACTAGTTTGCCACACAAACTAGGCAGTGCACGCCTTTAATACCAGTGGTGCACACCTTTAGTCCCAGCCCTAGGGAGGATTATAAAGATGAGAGGAAACAAATGCCATTTTCACACTGGGCTCAAGGTAAGAGTCGGTGACTGGTTGTTTGCTTTTCTGACCTTCAGGTGTAACCCTAATTACACTCTCCTGTCGATCTTGATTCACCACAAGGCTATTAACCACATCTACTCCCAGCTTTCTGTAGAAACAAAAGAAGCACTTCCCCTAGTGCTTTTCTGTGAGGAAAAAAGACCCCTCTGGCCTTGCACAATTTAATAAATTTATGCTGAAGGAAATCACTTCTACTACCAGACATTTATTTAAATATCTCATACGATGCTTTATGTCATAAAGCGATGTTTATTCCGGGAAACTCTTAGGTCACATGAGGATTTTAATAATATCCTAATAGTATAACTTTGAATCTGTGAACGAATCCTGTCTAGGTAAAAACAAGCCAAAAAGTTGCACAGCTTCCAAAAGTTTCAAAGATCAGTGGTGTTTTGGTTCCCAGCATGGTGTCTGGATGTACAAGTCCTCATCACATCAAAAGTATATGTAATCATGTTCAAAAGGTAAGTATTATTGAGCAAATTATCTTAATAACTATGTGGTTTCTTCATTGATCCCAGCTGTGTGTTTTTTTAGTTAACCTTCAGAAAGCATTAGAGATGTATTAATTTCATTTCTTTTTGAAATGTTGTAAAAGTGTTACTATAAACTTTACATATTTTAGTATATAATTTTCTGGGGCTAGAGAGTTGCCTCTGCCATTTAGAGAACTACTTGATCTTACAGAGATCCCAGATTGGGATGTCAACATCAACACAACTCACAAACATCACTACTCCAATCCCAGAGGGATTTGTTGCCATCTCTGACCTCTGTGGGCACTAAGCACACAGGAGGTGCACAGATATTCATACAGGCAAATATTTTATGTTCCTAAAATAAAATTAAATTTTTTATGTAAAAATACCATTTTCTACATAAGGTATTTTATTAGATAATTTATTCTTCAGAATTTAAAAAAGCGTTAAGTCTAAAGATATTTTATGTTGTTTTGAATCTGTTGTTTTCTGTATGAACTATGAATTCCATATTATAATGATGTAAGAGGATCTCAGTAAATTAAAAACTGATGTATAAAGTTGCATGAACATAATGCTCTATTATGCCAATGGGTGACTACCTTCTAGGAAAGCAACATGTTCTGGTTGCATTTTGACTGCAATTTGATGACAGTAACTGTAATATTCATCTAAGACCCATCTTTGGAAATTTTTGCCAGAGAATGCTCTCGGTAGGCTCATAGAAAATAAGAACATCTGACCCTGGAAATCAGTCAACCATACAAAATTGAGACCAGCAGTAAAAAAAAAAAAAAAAAAAGATTACCTTAAGATTTGGAGTCTATGATAAAACCCAAATCCTTACATATATTATTTAATAACTGGAAGATAGAAATCAGATTAATATTAAAAATATTTCCATATAATATTATAATATTTAAATACTATAATAATACATTGCTTTATATTAAACATCATATATTATACCATATTGTTAATAATAGAATGTTATTTATTAATTAGCAATAATAATAATAAATATTATTCTCATAGTAAAATAGTCTTTCATTTACAAACTAACAGAATATTTTATGACATCTGTTTGATCTATGACAGAAGAAAGGAATTTAGCATAGTAGAAATTATGTCGTTATTTTAATCATTTCCAAATAGCCATCAGATCATTGGAACTCATATACTGAAAACATTGTTTTAATTATAGCTAAGAATTTTTTTTGCTCAATCTGCCCAATCTTTTTTTGCAAAAATCACATGTATATCTTCAGGTCAGTTACTATATGACTATAATACTGTGGATACCATAACTTCAGGACTTACACATAAGTTTCCAAGCTTCAGAAATTAATCATGAAATTCTTAAAAAGTTAAAATAAAAAATGTATTAAGTATAGAAATGACAAAGACTGGAAAATTACAAAAATCATAGAGAAAGGTGGATATGATAAATAAAGTGAGCAGGTAAGGCAAATGCAGCAATCTCCAGAGAACTGATTGTAAAACTGAAATTAAATAACGTCTGGCTTTATAACAGTATTTTAGCATTGTTAACTAGATCAACTATAAGAATATACTCAGAAAATTAATTTTGTGCAATACTGATTGAAATTTTAGAAAGCAAACAGAGCTTTTCTTTTTTGACAAATTAGCCAAAACTGAAATAGATATAATATGATAAACACAGAGGAATGGAAAACTAATATGGAAAAATATTAACAATTTATCTGGTAAAAATGTTCAATGATTATTCAAATTATAAAAACCATTTTAAGTCTAAAAGCTATTTTTATACCCGCATGAGAAAGTACACAAAGAGGTACATCCTGAAAAGTTTCCAATACAGGAGGATTGATTGAACATAAGATATGGAGAAGCTTACTTAGTACAATTAAATTATTTAAATTTCTGATAACTAAATTACATCATTTCTTTTTATACTATTATACAGTGTTTCTATAACAGTTTACATAAAAATAATTTACAGTTCAGAACTTTAAAATGTCCCAAATAGAAAATCTATAAGTAAATGTTGAAAAACATAGCAAAGCTTCCTAACAAATGCTGTTATTTTTGGTATAAATTAGATTATTTCTTATATATCATGGAATAAATTAGGAAAGAACCGAAAAAATGGGAAAGACATAGAAGGCAGTGCCACTTAAAACTTTGATATTTGACAAAGTTGACACAAAACAAGAACTTTAACATAGAATTGCTTCAATGTTAAATATCAAAAGGAAAGTGTGTGTATACAAAAAATATCCCAAAAGAAATATTTAAGCTAAAATCAAATACGTAACTTCCAAATATGACACTGATGCGATTTGAAGGGCATAATTTCATAAAATTATGACAGTAGATAATACAGAATTATATTTTTCTAATCAATGTGAAACAAAAATGATAAACATTACTTTAAAGGAAAAACAAACTTTGTACATGTAACCGTATGTTTTCATCTTCTTTAATAAAGTGAAAAACCTAACCGAAATTTATATCATGAACAGTACATTTTGGAATTAATTTACTTCATGTATATGTACATGTTTGCTTGACATGTATATGTGATTTGTACCTGTTTATTTATATGCATGTGCGCATGTACAGGTGCGTACAGTAATGTGTGTAGAGGCCAAAGCTCATCACTGTATTCAATCTCTCTCTGCCATATTTTCTTGAAACAGCGTATCTCACCAAGCCTGGATACTACGTATTTGAGAAGATCAGCTGGCCGGCGACCCTCTAGACTCCTACCTGTTTCTACTTTCTCAGTACTTCCTACAGGTACATTCCACCAAATGTGTGTGGCTCTTATATGTGATTTGGCATTCCAAATGCCCATTCATGTTTGTCCAGATATCATTCTACTAACTGAATAATTTCTCGAGCCCACTAGAAATATTTTAAAATAAGAATGTATATGAATATTTTAGATTAAGCAATGTTATGTTTTCTCAAAATCTTGGGCACTGAAATGAAGAAAAAATATATATATTTTTTGTACCTGTAATTAAAATGGTCTGAAGACACATCAGTTTTTTTTTTTTCAAGTAAAAGTTGGCTTTACTTAAGGTGCAAATTCAAATCCTATTTTAAAATTCCATTTTAACATTACCAAACAATACTTAATAACTGGCATTTGTAGGGCGAATGAATGTATAATTATATATGTTCATCGCTCTTAGTTTCCAGTGATACTTTTTTAAAAGATAGAATATTTTCACCTAATAGGTCACAATGTACATAATTGCTGGCATTTTAACTCATTTGGAAAAATTAAAGTTCTAGTATTTTTATCNCTCACCCTCCCTTTCCTATCCAAAGAGCCCTCATGGTTCCCTGCCCTGTGGAAAGTCCAAGGCCCTCCCCCCTCCGTCCATGTCTAGGAAGGTGAACGTCCAAACTGGCTAGGCTCCCACCAAGCCAGAACATGAAGTAGGATCAAAACCCCTTGTCATTGACCTTGGCTTCTCAAGTGGGGCTGATCTATTGGGAACTCACACATCAGTTTTTTAAGCTAGACTTGAACTCACAGAGATCCTCCTGTTTCTGTCTCTAAGTCCTAGGATTAAAGATGTGTGCTACTATGCCATGCTTGATACATCATTTCTATATATGAAAAATATGAGTTTTATTGATCTCAGATTCTTAATTTCCCTTTTTATGAATAAAAGACTAAATTACCTAATAAAAAGTCATTTGCTTGACATTTTACTTAACATTAGTTGTACTATGTCTTAAAAGCATTTTCCAATTATGCACTGCATATAGTATTCTACATATACATTTGCATTTATTTAAATCAGTAATATAATTATCATACAAATTCTCTGTAATATTAAAATAATTTGCCTTTCACTTCTTTTTAGCAGAAATTTAAAATGGGTTAATGAGCATTTCAAATAGACAAAGTCTGAGAACTATAGTTGAATAAGCAATATGGCAGAGTATGGCTATCTATGCAATATGATGCATGTAAAACTCATCATTGTGTTTCATTGGAACACATTAAGTCAGATTGCTATGCTAGTATCTGTTTATAATGCAGGATTTGGTAGGTAGAAGCAGGAGAATCTGCAAATGATCCACTTTCATCATTCACTGTGGAGTGAGATCGTTCAATTCTGTTCTATATGAAACTATGACTCAAAAAATAAAGAAAAAGAAAACTCTATAAGCAAACAAATGAATTGACTTTCTGTTCAGCATTCATTGGCACTAACATTGTATGCATTGTATGAGCCCATTGCAGCTAAACCAAATGTAAAAATCTCTTCACTGCTAACACTGGCTAGAATTTCATTTACACATGTTACAGATCATTATTATAGTATACCAGAAACATCACTTAGGTAAATTAGAAGATTTTGATATTTTGCAATCCTAAAAAGTAGATACAGTTATTTATTCTATTTTGTGCTTCAGGATGTATGTCAAGAAAAATAAATTGCAAAAATTTCTGAATTCTGTTATGGGTATGAAGAATTGGGTTTCATAATGGAGTAATAGAAAGTACTTCATTAAAATATCATTCATCATCCTAAACTTGTTTACAACCCCCTTAAATATGTATGGTTATTTAAGTAAAACCAAGTTTCTATGATTTATTATGATAAAAGTATATCTCAGTTTGTGTATGATTTCCCCAATAAATTAGCATATAACAACATTATAGCAAATGACAGATGTTTGGAGAGCTGGAAGCAAATTATCTTAGAAGTCGTGAATGATGTTTACAAAGATCCTTCTTTGCCTAAAAGTTTATTCTAAATATTTGAGCATCTTTTAAAATAATAGAGGAGGAACAAAAGTGGAGACTAGAGTAAATAACCATTTTAATAATGTGGATAATTTATCAAAAATGACATAGCATATGGCTGTATAATCACAGTGGTGCAGACATGCATGCAGAATAATAACCCAGTCATGGATTATACAGAGAATCAAGCCATAATATTTATTATGACAGCTCAAAACCCACAAATACAGTTAGGTGAATATTTCCATAAAGTTGTACTGCCATTACTTCTACACAAACACACCTTCTTTCTTATACTGAACAGGGAAGCACAAATATATTGTTTAACAGCCACTCTCAAACATCCATTCACAGTGCACTGTATATGCATAAAGAACAGAAGACCTGGGCTAGTTTTAGACAGGAGCAGGGTCAATGATGAACAAGGCAGATAAACAACAGAAATTAATCTTTGGAAAATAAATTTGAAAAACAAAACACCACATTAGGTCCATTTTATTATCCAATACAAGAATGTTATTTTCATTCCAGCCCAGTTTTATGTGTTATTTACTTTAAACAAAATAATGTTTTTAAAAAAGATATTCAATTATTATCATCCATATTAATTATGCATAGAATTATTATCATCCATCAGTTATTATTCATATATTATGAATACCAGTTACACATATTTAATGCATTGGAAATGTGTTTCTGTACAACTGGAGAATGAATGGCAAAGCAGAAATCAATCACACATTTTTATTAGAATATTATGTTCTTCAGCAGTAAACAGTACAAAATTCTATGCCGTAGAAAATAACTGCCCAAGATATAAATGACAAATTTACTATAAAAAGGAATCACTTGGAAAATATGGTCTCTAATTGAGAGTCCTCAAACATAGATGATAGTTACATCTGGGAGTTTCCTATTTTAACTAATTATTCTGTACGTCGTGTTTAATTTGAATGCAGCTTACTACTATTGCTGCCATCCTCATGGAAGAAATACAAATTCATAATGTTAAATTAATGGATTTGTATGATGAGTTCTAGCATTGGAATGAAACCTAAGTTATTTTAGCATACACCAGTGCAGCCTGGGCTGTCATATTTAAAGCCTCTGTCAGTACGTGACTTATTCCTTAATATACAAACAGGCACAAAAGCACATTCTCTCTCATGACATAGTGAATTCTTATTTTATATTGTATTACCTAGGATTTCCATTGCTCTGGAGAGATATTATGACCACATCAACTCTTATAAAGGACGGTTTAATTTTAATTGGGGCTTTCTTACAGGTACAGAGGCTTAGTCTATTGTCATTACTGCAGGAAACAAGGCAGAACTCAGGAAGATACTATGCTGGAAGAGGTAGCTGAGAGTTCTCCATTCAGATAGCAAAAACAACAGGAAGAGAGAGAGACACTGGTTCCCTATGAGCCTATGGGGGCATTTCCTAATGCTATATGAGTTGTTTGCCTTCTCACTTAAGGAGTTTCCTGTAGAATGGAATCTTTCAATCTCCATTGAAAATAGGTAACAAGACACTCTAACCTTCCTCCATCTCTTCTGTTTTTCCAACCCATCTCCCAGAATTATTCCAGAGCCTTGGAATGGGTAACCACAGATATCCACCCATGGCTAAGATATAAACTACATTGCCACAGTAAGACTCCATTATACTCAGGAGATTCATCAGCAGTTGCGGCTGTTAACAATGGCAATCTCTGGGCACAAAACAAATGTTTAGGCAGTGTCTTGACAGGCACAAAACATCCATCTGATAAAACCATACAAGTTCTTTCCACATGGGGTCCTGTAACTTCCCCAGTCACAGATTCTTGTCGTAGTTTCTAGTAACAGATGGGAATTCCCTATTGTGAAGCAACCCTTAAAACTAATCTCAAAACTGCTGGTCTAACTCCTGATAGCAGAGCGACTATTACACAAGCAGAACATCCTGCCTGGCTTGTCAGTAGTTTAGCAGGCAGGGGCCAGAGCCAAGGGGGAATGTTGTTGACAGTTCTTCACTAGCGCCCCGTACAGTACCCCCTGGCACTATGAAAGTCATTCAGCAGGGTAGGAGTTTCCAGTTCACTCTCAGTTTAATTTCTCCATGTCCTGCAGTTAAAGCATGCACATGTGGAGCCTTCAAAAATATGGTTGTACTGTTTTGTTCTGGCATAAAACCAATAACAGTAGCAAAAGGCTTGTTTGTGGGGCCTCAAGGGCTTCCATGGCCAACAACTAATAGCAGTAATCTCTCTCCTGTCAGTGAGGTCCTCATTCAATATGTTTCATTTCACTCAAAATATTTCATTCGACAATAATTTTGACCTCTGAGAGTACCTTTATTTTGCTCACATAGAAAATCTTTTAGATTTAAATTCTGTAGCTATTGCTTCAACCAGCCATATTCTTCTTTCGTTTCACCCATCCTCACCGGGGTTGTAAGGTAAAGAAATACCAAAGGACCATTGTACCCGGTTGTCTTGGTGATGGCTTTTCAACTCTTCAAAATGCTCAGAGATTAGCTCTATATGTATATGACAAAACCTTTTTCAGAAGATGGGCAACACAGGGCAACATCCTGAGCCAACATCCAATAACAAACAGTGAAAGTCTCTTGTCATCTGTTCTGAGCGAATTATCAAGTGATTTCAGAAGCTCACAACTTAAACTATACTAAAGTCAAATATTAGCAAGGGTGAAACCGGTATGAAAAGATACCATCATTTTGTATCTATTAATTCCTTCATAGGCCACATTGGGTACAAACCCTGATAGGAGATGCTAACTTGATTAGCTCCCTAATGCTCTTAGTGATTCTGTAAATTTTTCCAATATTGTTCCATTCCTAATGAACTCAGTAGACATGATGCAAACTGCTCTGGCCTACATAGGTCTTACTCATGATAGCTGAGTAACTAATGCACAGCAGGCACATCTCTGCTGGCTTGTCAGTAATTTAGCAAGCGGGGTTCATTCAGTTAAAATTTCACAGACTCAGTACAGTCTTGCTCCTCCCAATATTAAAAGGATTTGTCTACTTAGGGACACAGCCACACATCTGCCAGAGGATAGCATGTTATGAAGTGTCTGAGATCTTAGGTGAGGGTCTAACGAACACCCTACCCTTCTTTGTATTAGAGAGTATCAACAGTCAACAGGTCCAATCTAAAAGTTCTCACATAGGCTTGTTGCTTTGTGTGTTGCTATGCTCAGAGGACAAATTTTACAAGCAACTAATATGTCTATGTCCATAACCATGTGTTGGATATTCTCGTCTTCTGGATTATGATACATTCAGCATAATGACACAAAGCAAGGACAAGACAGCTAGGCAAACCTCTCCTTACCCACTGTTGCTGAAATTCTTCCAATCCATCAATCATGAACCTACTTTTTCTACTTTACCTATTTCTTCTAGAAAAAAAAATGAAAATAACCTATCATCCCCTTCACTTTACTTGCCTTCTGATCTCCCATGGTGTTATGAACATCACCATGGGTAATACACGATATAAAAGATAAAACATCATTAGGTAGAGATATTTGTGTATTTGGTGCTGTGTGTGCAGGTTGCATCTTGAAGAATTATCTCCATGAAGCAGATGGGCAAATCTCACCATCATAAAGTAAAAGCCAAAAAAAAAAAAAAAAAAAAATCAAAGGCCTGGCAGGAGTAAAACGCTTATTTTATGTAAGTAAAAGTCTTTTTGCCTTTCCCAGTGACTGTGATCATGAGTGAGAAGAGGGAGGCTGGAGATGAACGATAAGTGAAGTCAATTTCCAGGTCTGTATTCCTACCTGCATGTATGATATCTGTGTATTACCTCACAGCTACAGCCACAGATAAGCAATTCAGAGAGTTCAGCATGAGGAATGAGTATCTGGGACAAGATTATTAGCGCAAAACCAGCCAAAATCATTTCAACCAATAGCAAGATGGGGACTGGAATAAACAGTCAGGGGAATATTTAGAAATACCAAAAGATCCTAAGACTTCTCATTAGGTATCTCAGTGTGAACATGTGCAGTAGTTCTCAAAATTAAGGGGAATCGCAGCAAGTGATCTTGAAACTCCTTTCTAGTATCGTTCTGTAAGTATTCCGTTAACTGTGGAAATAGTCATGGATTTTCCACTCAATTTTATAATATGTAGGTATGTTCATAGAGGAAATGAAATATTTATAATAATGAAAGTTCTATATCAAAGATATGTCCAGAATCTAAGTCTAGTAAACCTTAAATAATTTCATTTAATATGTTTGGCTGTTATTCAAACTACAATTTCAATTGTGTGTTTAACTTTCTTTTTATTGTGATATCATCTTAAAGTCCTAGAAAATTATATATTTAAGTCACCAAATTAATGGTGTTTCTTATTGTGTAAATTCAACAACAGCTCTGTATGTCAACACAATTTTGCATGCTGCTTTTAAATATGAATCTGTTTATGTAAAATTTAGTCTATTTATGTGATTTTTACTATGCCAACATTACTTTTGACATGTGATCCGTCAGTACCACTAGTTAATACATATGTTATTGATATTTTATATTATTGATATATTTTAACTCTGATTTATTCTTTGAGGATGTTACACCATAGTACCTGATCTCACTCATGTCCTTGTCCCTCTGAATCCAACCTCTGCCCTTGAAACTTTCCCCAAATAAAGCAAAGCTTTAAAGAAAAAACAATAATCTTTTTTTTTTACAAAATCAAAACATGGATTGAGAAAAGTATATAAATTCATTGTAATAGAAAATTTAAGTTTTTGAGGGATCCAGCATTTTGTGATCAAAATCAAAATCAAAGACTGGATGACAATGGAATTTTATTTTTTTAAATACATTTCTACTAATACACATTGATAGTCACAATAACTATTAACATTCATTATAAGAAGCCAATATGAGATATCTATAGATATTGAAATAAATATACTTCAATGAAATATGTGCAAGGTTGAATATATGTATTTCAATTTCAGAATCATTTAACTTGGAAGCCTATCATTTTGAGCAAAATGTCAGTTGGCCTGCATTTCCTCAATATTATTTTAGGTTAGAGACTAAACCATAATACTTGCCTGTATTTACTTCTCAGCTAGGAATAACAAATTCTAATTAATCAAGACATATTTGAATACATTTATATAAAATATTTATATGCAGTGTCATATATAGAGAGAGAGAATCTGAAAATCAAACATATAATATTCTTGAGTTCATTTTTATATTCCCTTATTTTAGAGTGAAGTACAGAACATACATGCTTAATTTTCATCCACACTTACTGAGAATTTCAAATTAAGCCCAAAAGTGTCACTCTGGAACAAAGTACTGAAATGCATTCTCAAATACTTGTTTTCCCATGAGACAAAACAAAACAAGAGTCAAAGAAATATTATAGGTAACTCAGGAATTTAGGAGAAAAGGAATGATATTATAAAATTATGTAAATTGAGAAAGTTGTTATAGATTGACAGAAAAAATTTGGTTCACCATTATGTAAGAAATATCCTTAGAAATTGCTTCTAAATCATTTTTAGAATTTAGGTAATAATTTTATTTATTCTTCATGAATGTATAGCTTGCATATTTTCGAGCAAAATAATTACTTTCCTATTTTAAGAAGAGGAGAAATTGCCAGGCAGGAGTGGCACATGACTTTAATCACAGCACTCAGGAGTCAAAGGAAGGCAGATTTCTGTGAGTTTGATACCAGCCTGGTCTACAAGAGCTAGTTCTGAAACACGCTCCAAAGCTGTCTTGAAAAAAAAATAAAAATAAAAAATAAAAAGAGGTGAAATTGAAAAATAGAAATAATATAATAAAATGTGAAGTTTTGTAACGGAAAGGAAGTGAAACAGATTGAACAAAGCAGAATGAATAAACAATATTTGTCATAGTATTCAGCACATCTTCGCTTTAGCATCATTTAATTTTAAGTGTCGAGTGAGTGTTTCAGCCGTCTTGAAAACCTTTTCTCACCCTCATCCTATTTGAACACTGCCCATTTCAATAAAGGATGTGTGGCTCTCCTAGCGTGCATGCCTTCCATTTGACTTCAGTTGCGGCTGTCTAACTGCCACTTTGTGGCCTGACCTTCATGCTGTTTTTTTTTTTTTTTTTTTTTTTTTTATGCCCGTGCCTTTATGTTTTGATTGACTCACTATTGTTTCTAAAGGATAGAAATAAATCAATAATTACCTTACTTACCAGTGATAGACATTTATGTTTCATTTTCCTTTCTTTGGGGGATCCTACCCTCCATCTTAATTCTTTAAATTATACTAAACCTTTATGACTTTATAGATTGTAATGTGGTGCTTCCTTCTATAAAGAGACAGCGAAAGAAGGCTAGAAAGAAGTTAGGTAGGTAGAGAGCACGAAGGTTCTTGAAGGAGATGATAGAGGAGAAAATGTGATCAGAATATATTATATAAAAATATTAATTTTCAAAAAAATACCTTTTAAATCCAAAAAATATAATTCTGAGTACTTCCTTGAAATAGAAACTATGATAAGGCTAGAATCAACTTAAATATGTGGTAGCTTAATACTTTTTGATAATATAGATTTCATTATCATCACTAACTGGGTTTTCATTGACATGAATAAATCATTGGAACTATATAATTAAGAGCAACTAACTGTACATTGCAATAACTTGTGTTGCTATGAAGATCAATTTTCAGTTACATTTCTGTGTGTAGTAAATCTTTCTTGATTTCAAAGCAAATATCTCTAAGGGTATTTCACTTTTTAATAAAATCCCACAGACTGTAGCAAAATGGCAGGAGCCTGTAGCAAACATAAATGTGTAGTTTTCTCTCATTTTTTTCCATTGACATTGCACTTCCCACAAATAGATAAAATAGATAAAAGTCTCTGATTCATTATGATTTTATGTCTAAAAGAACTTCATTGAATACTTGTTCTAATGCATACTTATTGGAAGAAAATTCCCCAGATAGTCTAAAAACACTTTTTTATCAATCCTTTCAAGGAATAATTTCTCTGGAACTTTGAGTTTTACATTTATTTTCTTCGTTGCTGTTTTCTGAAGTCAACTGCAATTCTGCCTTTGTTCTACAAAGTAAGCTATTCATCACCAATTTCTAGGCTTCTTTCTCTCTTTCTTTTGTCTTCAATTTTCTTTAGTCTAAATATAGCTACCTAATGACTGTCCTTCACAACGTTCTAAACCTTTCTAGAACTGGAATTCCGCATCTGCAATTAATTTTACAAATTATTCCATCAATATGACTTCAACAATTGCTTCCATTCCATTATTTCTTCTGCTAGCCCTACATGTATCTTACAATTTGGGGAACCTTGACCCTTTATTTATTTATCAACATGCTTCTTTTATTATATTTTAGCGTTAGGAAAGATTCCCCCAATGTAAATGGGTTAACCCGAGACTAGTTCAGTTGTAGATGCCCAAAATGTGAGCCCATTTCACACTGTCTGAAGGTCAGAGTGTTTGAGGTTGTTCAAAGTTATTGGCAACAACTGTGGCTATCTAGGGTGTGGTTAGTTGGTGTTTTGGACATTAAGAGATCCATAGACGCACATCCTTTCCACCCTGACTATAGGTCAGAGACCTGGAATTTATTTATTTATTTATTTGTTTGTTTGTTTGTTTATTTATTTACCTACAAGATTATTGTCTTTTTCTACCTCAAAGTTCCCACCTTGATTTAAATCAAGAGAATTCTGCTTTCCCAAGGTTATTGTCAACAGGTGTGGCTAATATCCAGGCCTGGTATTTCAGGTATTAAGAAGTAGATCTGTTTCTACCTGAAACAAAAATCTAAGGATCCAATGAACTTCCTACTCCCTTAGGGAGATAACTACAGATTCCATTCAGGGAGCGGTTTGACTACAGAATGTTTTGGTCAAGGGTGTGAGTTTTACTTGTCTTGTTCGGCAAAAGAATGTTTAACTAAGAATGTAGCCCGCAACCTTCAACTGGTCTGGTATTTTTTTTTTTTTTTGTATCCTGTGAATTTATTTTGTATGTTACACATTTGCTACCATATTAGTCCATAAGCTTTGGAGAAATATTTGAGGCTTTTAACAAGTAAGTTCATGTTATTTCCCAATGGTGACAATTATATTTTGGCTTTAAAAATCAGATGCCCTTTTTTTCTTTCACTTACGTGTTTGGTATCTCTCCTATTTTCGGTACTGTTTTAAACAAATGTTCATGAGTTAATATTTCACCTTTGTCTCACATGTCATTTTGATGTCATCCTATAATTTCAACTTTTCCTTTTAAATGCATAGCAGACTCTTATTATTATGACTTTATTTTACAATTAACACCCAGGAACCTTTTACAATTGGCAGCAAGGTGGATGGGAGGAAGGAGAGTCCCACCACTTAGATTTTAGATTTTGGTCAATGTGTGACTCAGAATTATGAGCTTTTGAGTGCTGTCCAGCTCTCCTTTTGTATCCCTGGGTGTTAACTATAGTGCAAAGACAGCTGAAATTTGGTGCTTACCTTCCGACATACAGATCAGGTGATAAAGCTCTGAGCCACCTCTGCAAACACAGTCCAAGCTAGACCCCGGCTCTTTAAGGAAAAGACTAAGATACTGTTATGTTTCATAGCGATTATTTTAATATTCCATCCTCTCTATTAAAAATATGAACATTTTTTTCTGCATTATACACAGTGGAAATATTGTGAGGTAACTTGAGCTCACCTGAGGCAAAACAAGGACTAAAAGGAGATTTTAACTCTCAGACAATCTAAACTAAGAGCAATTAGTTGGCTAAAATTCTAGTGACTGAAAATTTTTCTAGCAGCGCTAGGGGTCTGT
Source organism: Alexandromys fortis (assembly GCF_014885135.2). Classification (NCBI taxonomy): domain Eukaryota; kingdom Metazoa; phylum Chordata; class Mammalia; order Rodentia; family Cricetidae; genus Alexandromys; species Alexandromys fortis. The sequence continues at coordinate 9,064,319 of NW_026067914.1, read as the reverse complement.
TCTGTGTACCTGGTCTTAGGAAACTGGGAGTCTTTACACATCAGTTCATTTCTAGTGTAGTCTTGGCCATTTGTTTAATGTCTTATGATGGCTCTATGAAAGGTTATTGATTTTCAATTTGAACATCTTCTTGCTTTTTATGAGAATAGTAACAACAACCCTGAAATTTTATACATATAGCACAAGAAGCCTAAAGAGCAATTGACATAAAATATAAAGATCTTTGCTTAGATTTTCAGTTCTCTTACATTTTTCAATTGTTGATTCTGTTAGGTGAAAAACAATTTTTCACAGCTTAAACTCCCATTTTATCTTATACCTTCCAATTCTTGGTTATAAGACAATTTCTATCAATCTACTCTCAGTCACTGGTTTAGGAATTATATCTGGATTAATTACCTTACTGATTTGGGTATCCACACATCTACTCATGAACCTTCTTCTGCCTTTGTTATGCATATGATTTGTGCTCCACAATGAGTCCATTCAAGGCAATATTAAATATGACTCTCAAAGAGTCCGCTGTGTGTTTCCAACGCACACAGGGGTAATTAAATTAACTTAATCACTTTAAACTGTAAGATGATAAAATCAAAATGTATCAATTTTCTTTAGTAGTTTTACAAGTTTTCCACAAACTAAATGGGTTGAAACTACACAACTGTACATGATTATGGAAGTGAGATATTTCACTCACATTTATTTTGGCCTGTACTTTTGATGAAGAATATAGCAGAGAATTTTTGCCCTATACCAGATCTAATCACTCAAGTGTTATCTTCCTGATGCCAAGTTAGTGTACTCCCCTCCAGTCCAATCATAACTTCATCAGCTTCTCCCAGTTTGTCTGGTATGTGGTCTTTATCAAAACGCACTTAGTAGTTCTTTTACAAGAATAGTATAATTATGCCTAGAGCAATCTGGAAAATTATATATATATTCCCACCAGGGTGCTTTATTAAGTTTCATATTTTATTCAGAAAGTGAATTTTCACAAACTCTGAATATTATGGCATAAACATAAGTTTTGGGAACAAAGATTACAAGTAATAAAGTGCTGATTACTGTAGGAAGAGTGAAGGGAATTATAGAATTCACAATATACAGGCTTAGAATATTTAATTACTACAGAGAAGAAATTGTATGCTTTAAGAGCATATTCAGATAATAAAAACAACAATAGCAATAAGAGCTACTCTGAGTGGTGTAAAACATACCATAACATTTAAATTCTACAAAATCTTTAAAACCCTATAGAATTTCTGTACTTGATTAACTGTGAAATTTGCAGTAATAAACAAATAGAATAACTTTTGAAAACATATAGAGCTTCCCTGATTTCCATGATCATAATGCTCATAAACCAAACTAGACACACTTTCAATGCCAAGAGTTCATGAATTTTACCAAATGGATCAGAAAATAAGAGACTAATAATAATACAAAAATAACATTAACATATCTCTTGAAAACTGTCATATCTTGCCCGCTCATCAGTAGGCAACCATTTTTATACATTTATTTTCTTTTGATGGCCTCTCCATTTGAGAAGAGAAATGACACTATCCTTAGCCAGGAGCCAGTAGAAGTTACACCAAATAAGAGAGAAGCCCTCCAGAATATGCTCTGGGGCTGGGTGTCAAAGCAATCCTAAAGATGTCAGTAGAAGAAATGAGAAACTTGGAATTCTGAGCCAGTAGGTATATCAGCAGACCTCAGGAATGTTGAGTCTTGTCCCTTCCTCAGCAGCAGCAGCAGCAGCAGCAGCAGCAGCAGCAGCAGCAGCAACAGCATCTCTTTCCATCTCTTGTTATGACCTCATAGAGGATGAGAGAGAAGACATTTCCAGGCAGCGATGACCATTAATCAGTTTCAGAATGCTTGAAGGTGAGGGAGGTTTGGTAAATGATGGGCAAGCAATATGCATTTCAAAAGCCTAGCAGGACACAGGCTGTTTTGCCCTAAAACATAAATGAAGATCAAAGGACTAAACATTTAGTGGCAGGAATTTGACGGATTCCTGTTTTTTGAAACATACAATTTATGATAAACTAATAATGGAAGACTTCAGGCTGGGAAACCCAAAGGAACTGGGCTGTTTGTCTCAGCTATAACAGGTTTGATGAAACTTTATTTGGACACTTTAGTGAGCTTTCGGCTTTGAGAGGTGGGGAGAAATGCTAATAGATAGATCTGTTCTAGAGTTAGTTTAGTTCCTGTTCTTCATTGTTGTGGTAGTCCCAGTACTATAACATCTTGGGTAATAAGATCAAAGAGATAAAAGAACAAAAGTACATTTATTAAAGTGAACATCTAAATCTTGGCCATTTTTTTCAACATAGAGAAAGTTACAAAAGTAGCCTTTCTAGGGATCTGTTTCTTTTTTAGCCTCAGCTTATAAAATGTATTTTCTTATCAAAGACAGTAGTTTTTTGAACACTTTGTTTTTCTGGGTCCTTAAAATAACAAACCTGAACTTTTAGGAGGTCTTCTATTTTCCCATGGCTTACTTCTTGTACAAATAACCAACTAAGTTAAGATGAGAGTTTTTAAAGGTATTTTACTTTCTTTAGGTCACCCCTATTTGCACAGGAGCCACATTAGAGAAAACAAACCTCACAGTGAGACAAACTGCTGGAAACTTAAGAAGAGGTCAGATGTAAATTACTTCAAAATTTAAGACTCCAGAAGTTACCCAAGACACAGAAACACATTTAAAAAGAGACATTAATATGAAATAGAAGGCCTTGAGCCTGTTCTATGCCAAGCTGTGCCTTTAAGTTTCTCTCTGTCTCCCTTGCTTTCCTTTCTTTGTCCCACAGATGTTTACCTGTCTGTGAATGAGCCCTTTGCATCCTTTTTGAAGTTTATTTCCATGCAACATCTGTGCGGATTTTGGCTTTAGGTCTTACTTCAAAGCTTTTGGGCTTAATGCTAGTGCAAACAGATGATACGACACCAACAGCACAACCTGCCAGAAAGGTCTTTCCATGTGACTTGGGTTTTGATGTTTAATCGCAGCATAAATTTTCAAAGGGGGAAGAAAAGGTTTGTTAGCTTCGTGATAGGACAGAATCAACTATTTTCTGCCAAAGAAGGGATGCCAAGGTGATAAAATAGAAGGCTTTGATACTATTTCTTCAACAGAGCTAAATTTATTGTTTGGGGGCAACAAACAAAAATAGACCATCAAGTATTATATTATGATTTTCTTAGACATGGATGAAATTATGTCTAATGTGATAGTCAGGTTCACAGGTTAACAACCTTATTTTATACATTGTCTAGTGACCAAAAGCCAACCAATTTAATATATTTGGCATTATTAATGATGATAAAAAACTTTGAGTTCAAAGCTTACTTGATTTTCTAATATAGGGAATTGATATTTCAATAAGCCATGTAACTTTTTCCATACAACATATACAATAAGATAAATTTAAAAAATAAAATCCAAACTAACTAACCAAAAAACATAGAATGGCACTATCTGCAACACTGCTTTAAGAATATTCCTGTTATAAAGGCAATTTCCAGTATTTGTAGCCACTTTTAAAGTGTTTATGTAAATGCATAAAATTAAGTAAGAAATAACCAACGGAAGACATATTTTTCCTTATTTCATAGATACACAGATTTGTAATAAAGTTATCAAATAAGAACTTTCTAAACTGAATGGTGGTGGTACATGACTTTAATCAAAGCACTTGAAAATTAGAGTCGGACAGATCTCTATGAGTTCGAGGCCAGACTCCTCTACAGAGCAAATTCAAGGACAGCTAGAGCTGTAGACAGAGAAGTCCTGTCTCAAAAAAAAAAAAAAAAAATGCTTTTTAAATCTGTACTGAATACATAGACTGTTACTTAAATTTTCTGAAAAAAGTGATCTTATTTAATATTAATCATGCAAAGTACTATACCTTTTAAAAAATGATGAGAAATTAAGAAATTAAGAGACTACCAAAATAAGACTCCTTATTCTTAGTAATAAAATAAATTTAATTTCTTCTAATAAGTATTATGATTAGAAATCCAAATTTATAAAGGACTGGGTAAGTTCTTGTAGTCAGTCTTACCTTGGACCACCAGCTTCCAAGTAATGTCACAACGAGTTATTTAATTAATTATGAAAGCTTGGCCTTGGCTTACGCTAGTTGTCAACTAGCTCTCAAAACTTAAATTTACCTGTTTATATTAATCAACATTCTGTCACATGACTTGTTACCTCTCCTCCATATTGTACATGTCCGACTTCTTCCTCATATCCTTGGCGAATACATGCTTCTCAGATTCTTCCCACAAGTTCCTCTCCCATCTCAGTAGGAAGTCCTGCCTGTTCTTTCCTGCCTAGCTATTGGTCATTCAGCACTTTATTAACCCAATATGTTCTATTACCATATATGGTGAAACAAAAGTATGAGGAAATACAATCTTGGAAGAAATTATTCATATGATCAATAAAGATTATTGACTGGTGCAAGAGTATTTGGAGTCATTTATTTGCCAACTAATAGTGAAATTGCTTTAAGACAGGGAATGGTTTCGGTAACTACATTTAACAAAACCTTTGTAGATTTTTTTTTAAGATCATTGAATTTATTTTTTTTAAAGTTGCTCAGTTTATTTATTTATTTTTTAATTGAGCTCTACATTTTTCTCTGCTCCCCTCCCTGACTTTCCCATCTCTTTCAACCCTCCCCCAAGGTTTCCATGTTCCTAATTTACTCAGATCTAATCTATATGGGAAGTAGAATTTAGTTCTTTAATAACAACACAAAATCACATTTTTAATTTTTAAAACTACACGTTGCTTAAGCCTGTAGTGTGTGTGTGTATGTGTGTGTGTGGTATTGTTGTTGTTTGTGTGTCTGCAGAGAAGAGGGCATCAGAGCTGGAGTTAAAGGGAGGTGTAATCTACCTGACTTGAGTGCAGGAAATCAAACTCTAGTCCTCAGATAGAGTAGAATGTGCCCTTAATAGTTGGGACAAATCTCTGGCCCTTCTTAGTGCACGTGTGTGTGTGTGTGTGTGTGTGTGTGTGTGTGTGTACATGAGTGTGTCTATTTATATAAGTGTGTATGCCTATATTCCATGCACTTATGTGCAGGTCAGGGAATATTTTAAAAGACGCAGTTCTTTTCTTCCTCACTGGAATCTGAGTATTGAACTCAGATTACCAGGCTTGGTGGTAGCATTATTACATGTTTAACTATCTTACCAGGTCCCTCCCAAAATCCTAGAACAAATACTGTCTCAAATTATCCTTCTCCTTCTTTATCAGTTTGCATAGTAGCACATATGCACTGATAATCAAATACAACCTCTGCAAGAAAGAAGAATGGTCACTAGAAAAAAAATCTCCAACATATTAAAATTGACCTGATAATAAACAAATTCATTTATATATACTA
>NW_026067914.1:9050669-9058039 GCF_014885135.2 Alexandromys fortis | reverse complement strand
AGAGGATTTACCCATAAAATTTACATAATAATACTTTTGCAATGTGATACAAGTCATGGTGCTCTTAATGGTTCTTTCTATTATTGTTTTAAGGAAATTATTAGAGAGGAGGTCTTAAGAAAAAAGTATTCTGTATATTAGAGAAACATGGACTAACATGCAAGAAAATAACTATAATTTACTGACTCCCCTGTTTTTCAGCTCATGATTTCTTGCTTTATAGATAAACACCCATAATAAAATTGAGAAATACTAATATTTATGCAAGAAAGCAACTCAAATTTGATCTGTAAATTTTTAATTTTTCTTTTGGGATGTATATCTCAGTACTGTTTTTAGTCACTGGCATTAAAATTTATAAAATTTTCAATTGAAAAAAAAATATATATATATATTTGTAGTCAATTTCAACGTATTAATAATGAACTCTGAGTCACTAATACCTTGTCAGTGTCTAATAAGTAAAACAATCAGAGTCCTTGCACATGGTGTTATTTAACTTAGTCCCAGTCTAGATTTGAATTTGCTACTTCATTTTGCTTATGTTTTCCATCATTCCTGTCTGTTTCTTTCCTAAGTCTGAAAATCTACATGTCCAAATGCTATCTTGTTAATCTGTGCCTGTGCCTATGTCTGTGTCTGTTCCTGTGTGTGTGTGTGTGTGTGTGTGTGCATCTGTGTGTGTGTGCGCCTGCATGTGTGTGTGTGTGTGTGCCTGTCCATAGCAAAGGACTTACCTTTATCTTTTATTGAAAAGCTCAGAAAGTATTACAAGGGGAAGAAGTGAGGGACATTTATACAATTTTTTAACAGAACTGGCAGGGCTTACATCACTGATTCCAACTAACTGACTCCAAATGACCTCAACTAACCCACACAACAAGCAGACATTATCAAGCACTATTTGAATAGTGCTTCAACATTTATGCTGCCTATTGACTTGATCCAGTTCCTTTCCGCCTATTTGCTTTCTTCAGCAAATGATTATCACAGCAAACATGCAAACATGTGTCCATTATTCTTGATTCAAGGACATAGCAGAATAGTTGATTAGTATTCCAAAGCCAGGCAAGGCATTTCTCTGAAATGCAGAGTTGTAACCATACCAAGAAACCCTGATAGTGAATTAAGAAAACAGAGGAACACCAATTCTTGAACTTGAAGTTAAGCACTGCTTTCTCAGCAAGAATCTTTTTATCTTGAAAAGCCAGTATCTATTTCCTTTCTCAGATTTACTGCAGCAAGGAATTATGGTCTTAATTATGGAACTAATGATACTAGATAGATGATGGATAGAAAATGAGTAAATGGTAAATGCAGATGCCTGTAGATAGGTGATCAATTATATATTTTACTGTTTAATTTTTGTTAATGACACAAAATTTTGGTCATATGGGAAAAGGGAGACCCTACTGAGAAAAAAGTCTCCAGGTGATTTGTTTTTAAGAAAATACATGGGTCATTTTCTTTTTTAAACATTTATTTTTTTTTTCAAAAGAGTACAAATTATCTATTTTCATTTTAAATACCAATACCATTTCCGGCTCCTTCCTCCTCCTCCATTCCCTCCATTCTACCCTCATCTACTCTTCAGAGAGGATAAGGCACATTGCTTTGGGGAAGTTCCAAGGCCCCCCCTACAATATCTAGGCGGAGGAAGATATCCATCCAAAGAGAATAGGTTCCCAAGAAGCCAGTACAAGCAGTGGGGATTAATCCTGGTGCCACCGCCAGTGGCCCCACAGTCTGCCCAGCCATACAGCTGTCACTGTCATCCATACTCAGAAGAACTAGTTTGGTCCAGTGCTGGTTCCTTCCCTGTCCGAACGGAGTTGGTGAGCTCCCATTAGCACAGGTAAAAAAATTGCAAGGGGTATCCCCATCATGGGCCTGACCTCTGCACATATTCTCACTTTTCCCATTCTTCAACTGAACTTTGGGAGTTCAGCCCAGTGTTCCACTGTGGGTCTCTGCCTCTGCTTCCATCAATTGCTAGAGGAAGTTTCTGTGGTGATATATAAGATATTCATCAGTCTGACTACAGAGCAAGGCCAGTTCAAAAACCCTCTCCTCTATTGCTTAGGGTCTTAGCTGGTGTCATCCTTGTGAATTCCTAGGAATTTCTCTAGTGCCAGGTTTCTTGCTAGCCCCATAATGGCTTCCTCAATCAAAATATCTCTTTCCTTGCTCTCATCTCTGTCCTCTCTCCATCTCGACTATCCCATTCCCTCACGTTCTCCTCCCCTTTTTCCTTTTCCCCATCACTTGCCCTTCTGCCCTCCCTTCTCCCCCACCCCAATGCTCCCAATTTTGTCAGGTGATTTTGTCTATTATCTCTTTCTAGTTGGATCTATGAATATTTTTTTCACGGTTCACCTTGTTACATAGCTTCTCTAGGATAATGAACTATAGACTCAATACTATTTGCATTACAGCTATTATCTACTTATGAGTGAGTACATACCATGTTCATCTTTCTGGGTCTGGGTAACCTTACTCAGGATGTTTTTTTTTTTCTAGTTCCATCCATTTGCATGAAAAATTCAAGATGCCATTTTTTTTTATCCTTGAGTAGTAAGTACTTTAATGTGTAAATGTATCAAATTTTCTTTATCCATTCTTTGGCTGAGAGGCATCTAGGTTGTTTCCAGGTTTTGGCTATTACAAATAATGCTGCTATGAACACAGTTGAAGAAATTTCCTTGTAATATGATTGGGTATCTTTTGGATATATGCCTAAGAGTGGTATTGCTGGATCCTGAGGTAAATTGATTTTCAATTTTCTGAGAAACTGCCATTCTGTTTTGGTTTTGGTTTTTGTTTTTGTTTGGTTTGTGTGTTTTTATTTTTTGTTTTGTTTTGGTTTGGCTTGGTTTTGGTTTTTCGAGACAGGTTTTCTCTGTAGTTTTGGAGCCTGTCCTGGAAATACCTCTTATAGCCCAGGCTGGCCTCAAACTCTCACATCTGCCTGCCTCTGCCTACTGAGTACTGGGATTAAAGATGTGGACCACCACCACCTGGCCGAAACTGCCATTCTGATTTCATAAGTGGTTGTACTTGTTTGTGTTCCCACCAGCAATAGAGGAGTGTTCTTTACTCCACATCCTCTCCAGCATAAGCTATCATTTGTGTTTTTGATCTTAGCCATCTAACTGGTATAAGACGGTATCACATAGTCATTTTCATTTGCATATCCCTGATGGGCAAGGATATTGAAAATTTCCTTAAGTGTCTATTTCCCAGCAACTATATCTCTGCCATATTTATCTTTCTGAATTCAGCTATTGCTTTGTGTTTATTTGTCATTCTCAAGTCCCCAGGAAGCTCAGTCTGATACAAAATATCTATTCCCATCACGGTTCCAGACTCTGACTCTCTGAGTGACAAAGGGACAAATAGGTTTCTTTTTCACTGCCACTCATGTAATAGCATAATCATGGTTACACACACACACACACACAAATAAATAAAACAAACATAAACAAAAATATTAAACCAGTTTTGAGGATGGTGAAGAATGTGGACTTGTACTGGAGGTATGACTATTGGTTATCTTTCTATTTGGCAACCTGGTTTACCGATAGCAAGGGTCTATTTCTCTTTTCATCTTTCCATCAGCGTCAGATTGGAAAGCTGGGTCTGTGCTTGGCTGTTTCATTTCTGTTCTTTACACAACCCTTTCTCTGAAGATATCCTATCACTGCCTTTATGAATTTCTGGAATTCTTCCTGTCTTTTTCTCTTTGGAAAGATTTCTTTCTTTCATTATACTGACTTCACTTCTCCACTGACTTACACAAAGGCAGTTTCTAAATTTTTTTTTCCTATAGACACCAAGCTATTCCAATCAGTCATGTCTAAACTTTAGACTTTGAAACATGTCATCAAATAAGAACTTTACCATTTTGAGATACACAATCAAGTAACAAAGAAAAAAGTCACAGAAAGAACTCATATAATTTAAATGTTTATGAATTTGCAGTGAGTCCCAATCGTGAATATCATTGCCCTTAGATAGTAGCGTGTGATGTTCAGGTCACAGGTGGAATGTGCCTGCATCATGGGTCTATTTATAATATATGAAAGAAACCTTATCCTTAAATATTTAAAGAATATTGTGTTGAGTCCTTGAAATTTGTGCTGAGATATGAAGTTTCAGGTTTTGCTTTATAATCATAATAAAATAACAGTAGAGTATGAAGAAAATTTGAAGACGATGACAATGGTCATGCCATAGGTGACATAGGTGTGCATTCATATGCAAATTCTTCTATCATTATAGGTTGATTTTGAATAGCAAGTATGCTTAAATGTATTTTTAAGGAAGCCCAAAGTATCCTCATTGACAGTTTCTAATAACTTAATTTTGTCTACTTGCAGTTCAAATTTTCTACTCCTCATCTTGTAATTTTTAATAAAAGTAAGATTTTTCAAACACAAACATTTCAACATTTGTAGTGCTTTTTCTATACTTATATTTATTATTTACTTTGTGTCTATAAGTAAAGTGTCTATTTGCTAATCATATTCCAGAGATAGCCTTAAGAATCATTAAGAAATAAGTCTCTGAAGCTATATTTGTTCTTTTTCTCTCTTTCACGTGTGTGTGTGTGTGTGTGTGTGTGTGTGTGCGTGTGTGTGCGTGTGTTGGGTGCAATGTCAGTGATCCTTGAAGTAGGTTACAAATGTGTATTATTATTCTTTGCTTTCTGCGTCATCTAGTAGGAAGAACCCATAAAATGTATTGGCTCAGGTTTCGTCGGCATAAGCATAGACTGATGCAAGGTTTGTGAAATAAATATGTGGGAATCTTCCACTGCCTCTATGAACACGTCAACTTCAATTATTCTTTTTTATGTTCTTGAATGTCCCTTTGTTAACTCCAACTGGTAATGCCACCTTAAATAACTGCAGCATTAGACAACAGCTACTAATTACTTTTGACAAATTCTCTGCAGGTAGTTCTGTGGTCGCACAGAGAGATCAGAAAACCAAGCAAAATAAGGAGAAATACTAGGACAGAATATGTCAGCCTTGCCAAGTCTAATCCCTTGGACTATCATGATTAAATTGCTTTATATCTCTGAGAATAAGCACTAGAGAACTCGAATATGTGTTCCCCCTCCACCATTTCTGGAGATAATATTTTCTCCAGTGTTTCTGTTGATTTTGAAGCCTACCATTAAAGCAAATAGATGAAGAATGGATAGGAATCATTTAAAGTAACTCAATATCTGTTACACTCAGATATTTTCTTTAATATATCTTCTCTAAATATTTTCTAGGCTTTCAAAAATATTCATTTCAACCTTTATATGTCAAGTTATCCATTCTTCCTAAAGGGAGAATATATTTTCATAAGTTTTTACATTGCTACTCCAGCAGTTGGTCCCCAGATATTGTTTCATGTGCTTTGTGCAACTTAGCTGTCTTCAGATTATATCAAAACAACACTTGACCCAATTATAATAAAAGGTTTCACTCTTCAGCAATTTTCAGATACAAAAGGGAAGCGTGGGTTTGATATTAGTTCCCACTTCAGCCCAGTGCTGGCAGCAGAAATTGAACTAGGAAGTAGAGAGTGATAAGTCCTCTATTAAGAGTATATTGTTCAAAGGGGATATTAGATGGTAAGAAAACATGACTTCAGCCCACGAGAACCACAGTGACTGCCAAGTGTGAACTTGTCTGAGTCTCAGGAGTGGCATTTGATACCCGTGCAATGCTGATAAATACTTAAAAAAAATACAGTTAAATCAGATCACCCAATGTATTTTAATAAGGTAAAGAGAGCTGTTTGCCATCTCTAAAGCAGAAGTAGAGGAAAAGCGAGAAATTAGTAATACCCAATTTGTAGCCCCTCATGCCATTTATTTAGCAGCACATTTTAAATACACTTTAAATTGTTTACATCGCTAGAATGAGTTAGCTTGGTTGGTACAAAAAATATTTATAAGGAAGCGCCTTATCATGTTGAGTAACCAAAAACACCCTAGTCCTGTAAGAAATATATTTTATGAGCAGGTTTTTATTATGATTAAAAAAACTAGCAGGTTTCATAGACTAAAACAGCAAACTTAAATACATTTCAAAAATAAGATTCTTGTTACATATAAATCTCTTAGCACCATTTTAATACATTAATAATTAATTTTACAACATAGAATTGGCTTTTATAATACGCTACTTCTCAAATATCAGGGAATAAGTTATCTATGAGAGTAAGGGCCATTTTTTCATGCTATTTTTTAAACATATTGGTTCCAAGGAAGAGTTCTAGGTTTGGTTAAACAATCTCAGGTTGTTGGCCCTAAACACTTGGTGATATTATAAATAGTGTTAACAAGATGTATTGGTGCTTATATCTGTTTCAAATATATGTGGCAGCAATGATTAAAGAAAAAGTGATGAAGTTGAGAAGGAGAACTACAGTTATAATCTCAAAAGAAAGAAAGGAAAAGAAAAAGAATGGAAGTTAGAAGGCTGAGACTCTGGGTCAGTGGTAGAGAGCTTGTCTCCCTGGTGTGTGTAGTTCCATGGCTTTGGTCCCACCACTGTAAAACGTGGTATTGAACGGATAACAATTTGAAGTAGATTTGAAACTTCTGTTAATCAATGAGTCAATACTTACTGTTACTTTTCTCCTTTGGGAAGAACTATTCTGATGTCACATAAAAATTTAATAATAAACATAACATTGAATTTTATATTTTCTATTATCTGCTTAATTAATTAATTATTTGTGGCTGGGAATTGAATATAGCGCCTTACATATATGAGGTAAATTTTCAACCAATAAGCCACATTCCCTAGAACAATTTTATCTCTAGAAAATATATTCTTGGTAGTTTTATAACCCAGTGTTTTCTGTCTTATAATTTCAATAAATCTTGGATATTATAATATTTTACAAAAATGTTTAATTCATGCTAATTGGTAAATAACTAGATTTCTTACATAGCTCTTAAGCTACAAATCAAACTATTTCTCAGGTTGTTTTATACCTGACCACTAGTACAGACTATTTTAGATTGAATATTATTGATCATAGAAATTTAATTGTGGTAATTACAGACCCTATAATTAGAAATCAGTATAACATCATATTCAGGAGACATAGAATGCTCTATGTGTGGACAAAAGGCTTTAAAAATATGGGTCAAAACTGGTCTCGCTGAACATAGCGGACAAGGAGGACTACTGAGACCTCAAGAACAATGGCAACGGGTTTTTGATTCTACTGGACCTATTGGTTTTGTGGGAGCCTAGGCAGTTTCGTGGATGCTCACCTTACTAGACCTGGATGGAGGTGGGTGGTCCTTGGACTTCCCACAGGGCAGAGAACCCTGATTGCTTTTTGGGCTGACGAGG
>NW_026067914.1:9048105-9050595 GCF_014885135.2 Alexandromys fortis | reverse complement strand
AATAAATTAATTAAAAAAATAAAAAAAATATTTTTTTCATTAATATTTTAACATAATTACATCATTTCTCCTTCCCTTTTCTTTTCCACATCCTCACATATGCCCCAGCTTCTTCTCTTTAAAATTCATGCCTCATTTTTAAATTAATAGTTGTTACATATATATTCATAAATATAACCTTTAAGTCTTTAAAATGTCATTTTATGTGTTTTCAGGACTGACAAATGGTGTTTAACTAATTGGTGTGCTCTTCCCTGGAGAAGACTGTTTTCCCCACTCTCAGCATTCTTTAGATTCTTGTGTCTCTTCGTGTAGGGTTGTCCTAAAGTGTAGGAGCCCACATGTCACCCAGTTTCCATCTGAAGTCATTTCCGACATAAAGAAGTCTTATGAGTTTGAACCTGCTTGCCTGTTCTGCTTTTCCCAGTAACCTTGAGGGCTATGAGTAATGTCTGTGTTAGCCCATAGAAAGAGAATTTTTGCCTAGATGAAAGAGCAAACTTTTTTTCTACTCAGATTTGTGCTGGTGTATGTCAGGCAGAAGCACTCCTCATTAGAGATTATAGGCTGCTTAGCTGTAGAAGATAATGCACCTGTTTTAGCTTCCTTTCAAGGACAGTTAGGGAGATGATCAGCGGATGGTACTGCTCTTTGTTCTGCCTTTTGCCTGTAGAGTATATGCTGACTGAGAAATAAACTCGGGGCTCTTTGGTACTGGCCTTCAGTCCCACTGGTCTATCCTATGTTTGTGTCTTCATTTCTCTTAATATAACTTTTCCTCAGCCTCACTATCCCCTTCCAAGAAGCCCCAGATGATTAATGCCAGAGCGGGTTCCGACACTAAGAGGTTTTTCCCTATCCTCTTTAGCATGTCCATATTGAAGCCATGCCTAGACAGTTGGTGAGACTTTATCAGTGTAGCATGTAACTTTCTTAGGAGAGACACTCTCATAGCAAACTTCTACTCCTCTGGCTCTTAACATTTTTTTAGCACCTTTTTTTTTTTTTTGCCATGTTACCTGTTTGTAATTTGTTTAATAGTAAAGAGTAGGTAGAAACAGTCTTTAGACTCTATAAAGCTACAAATGTTGTTCATATGAATTATACCAGCATGACCTCATAAAATCACAATTTCAACTTAAATATATAACAATTTAATACTGTCACTTTGGGAGCTATAATTTCAAACTTAGAATTTTAAGAGAGCTTAAACATGTAATAAATAAAAGGCAATTATTGGTATAAATATAGTATATTACTGCTATAAAATATGTTTTAAAATTCTACAATGACTTATATGATATAATCAGACATAATATTATATTTATATTTAATTAAATAACAAAGATTCCAATAGTAAAGACAAATCTGTAAAATAATAATTGGAAAATTAAATGAAAGTTATCTGTGTAGAACTTAGAAGTTATATAAACTCATAGAGAAAAAAAACATAGTTAAGTCAAAAAGAGATATTTAAAGATGTCACTAAATAAAAAATTCAATAAACTTAGTAAAATATTCAAGTTACCTATTGGGTCCACAGAACAAAATTTATGAAAAAATTTATAAGAACTTTTGCAGTTTTTGTGTCTGTGAATATGGTTTATATGTATTTATTTGTACTAGTGTTAGTTTGAATGCCAGTGTGTTTGTCTCTGTCATTCTGTCTCTTTGTATATATGTCTTAGCTGCCTCAGAATTTGTCTTACATGTAGTGGGAGAAAAGAGAGAATGCATAATTTTGCAATTTAGAAGAAACAGTTAGCAGAATGGCCATAAATGATTTTAGCATCTAGACAACTATTGGTACCTCTCTCAATGGTTTCTTTTTCTCTGATCCCATCCATCACAATATCTTTTGTACTGTATTTCTCAAGAATAAAATAGGATTGGAAAGAAATATAATGGATAATTTGTAAAAGGATTTGTGAACTTTGAAGGATCTTCTTAATTTACTGGGCATGACTCTCAAGTGTCTTTCCTTAGAAATGTAAAAAAACATTCTCTGTTGGGAGCAGTGAGACCCCAGATCCTGAATTTTTTGTAATCCCCTGATCTGAGTGCCTACAGCTGCTCTGAGCACAAGACCTTCAGGAGTTCCTGATGGCAGGAGAGTGGTTTCTGGTGGGTTTGGCTAGGGCGTGGCTATCTCTATAATCTTCCCTTGAACACAATAAAGGGGCATTCTTGGGAAATTCAAGGATGACCCATGTCGCTGTCTCTCTGTCTGTGTGTGTCTGTGTATTTTAACCTCCAGCCCCCTTGCCTGAAGCTCAGTAACTGGGTGCCAGCGCACCGAGCGCAGACACGGGGGCGCTGTGTGTGGCAATTCTCCAGGTGATTGATTATTGGTACCATTGTTTAACTAAAATAAAATTAGATCCTGAGAGAAGAAATGCTTGAAATATCTAGGTAGGACTTTCCCCCCCAAAATCATGAACTCTAATGTAGATTTCTATCTATGGGTTATTGCTTTTTAAGATTTTGTTT
>NW_026067914.1:8994713-9048000 GCF_014885135.2 Alexandromys fortis | reverse complement strand
CTCCTCTCCCCCTCTCTCTCCAATCCAAAGAGCAGTCAGGGTTCCCTGCCCTGTGGAAAGTCCAAGGTCCTCCCCCCTCCGTCCATGTCTAGGAAGGTGAACATCCAAACTGGCTAGGCTCCCACGGGGTTTTGATCCTACTTGAAAGCCAAATTTTAAAGGAATATCTCGCTCTTCTCTAATATGAATGATTGAGTCAATATATCTCACAGGCAACATGCAGTTCAATTTTCTTTCTCACTACTTGACAGTTACCTAGATTTAAGTCAAAGCATTAAACATTGGTAATGTGGGATTCCCCTCTCTGTGCTGTGAATATGATTGGTTAATGAATAAAGAATCTTCCTTGGTCTGTAATAGGATAGAGTAGAGCTAGGTGGGGAAAAGTAAGCTGAATGCTGGGAGAAAGGAGGCAGGTCAAAGAGAAGCCTTGGAGCTGCTGCCAGAGACAGACACTGGATAGATTTTACCTAGTAAGCCAAAGTCATGTAGCAATACACAGATTAATGGGGATGGGTTAAATTAATATGTAAGAGCTAGCCAATAAGAAGCTAGAGCTAATAGGCAAAGCAGTGATTGAATTTATACATTTTCTGTGTGGTTATGTTGGGTCTGAGCTGCTGAGTGGCCGGAAAAACCGAGCGGCTGGAACAACCTAGCATCCTCTTATAACACATTGGTTCATATTGATCTTGACAAACATTGGCCTTGTTAATCAAAGAACTTATAAAATTACATGACACATGTCTGCAGCAGTTTGGGAGATATAATTAGCATTTAATTTAGATAGTTATTCATCAAAGAGTTAAAAAGAAATTCAGAAGAAAACAATTTATTTACCTAATATTCTCATGAGGAAAATGGTTTCACAAAGCAACATAACTGACAAAATAGTAAGATAGTTCACAGCATCACATAGTACACCAGTGGCTAAGATGAGCACCATCAAGATGCATGAAATTGCCTTGTCAGATGATGGAAAAGGGGACTAAAGAGGTCAGAGAAGTGGACATGCTAGAGTGGATTTCATATGTGCAGCAATAAGGCACAAGAAGTGATGGGGTTCCCTAGGATGAACCTGAGGACATGTTATCCATCAAAGCCATACGATGTCCTGATATAAAAGACAACTTTACCACCAAAAATGTTCAAAGAAACTTTCTGGAGCAAGGCTTGAGGAAAGAAAGGGTGTTACAGAACTTCTAAACTTGATTACTGAAAACACTCAGCGTAAAAGAATTTTGGAGCACTACAGTTCTATGTGGCAACACTTAACTAAGAGTAATAATGAAATATTTAGCCACAGATGGTGTAGTAACTATTTCCGTCCGGGAAGTAGCTCAGTCTTATTGAGTATCCAACTCAATAAGACATTTTATTGGTGGTGAATTGAACATGACATTTCTTAGCTGTACAATATATCGATGGAAAATGAATTCACACTGTTGCTTAAAGAAAAAGAAATAATAGCTGTGCTACAAATGTTGTCAAAGATGTGATTTTAATGAAATATCACCTTTGCATAGCTACTAACAATTTCTGGTTAAGACTGAGAGATATCAAATTCATGCTAATTTTCTCAAACTATGTTTGTTTTTGTCAACTTGACTCACATTAGAGTCACAGAGGAAAAGTGATCTTAGTTGAGAAATTACCTCTTTCAGTTTGTCTTGTAAGCAAGTTAGTTTGTGGAGACATTTGCTTGATCAGCTGTTAATAATGATTGATGGGAAATGGCCTACACACTGTGGGCAATACCAAACCTGGGCAAGTGGTCCTGGGTTGTAAAGAATTCAATGTAAGCCAGCCATAGGAAGTAAGGCAGTAATCAGTATTTCTCCATGTTCTTTGCTTTTCTTCTTGCTCTGAGTTTCTGCCTTCATTTCACTCAATGACATATTGTTATCAAAGTATTTAAGTTAAATAATCCTTTCATAACAGTTAGTTTAGTTATGTGTTTATTACAGCAACAGAAGTAAAATGACGATACAATTGATGATTTTGTACTAATGTATGAGTACATATTAACCATATTAACTACTTCTTCATACTTTACACAAAACAAAGTACATTTACTTAGTCAACTGTACGCTGAGAAAGCAGACTGCCCGCATAGTCTTCCGCTACTTCAATATCAGCACGTCAATACTCGGAACCATTGCCAAATCCTTCTTATCCTTGGAAGCACTTGGGATGCTCATCATAAAACAGTCTACACAAGTAGTAGTGGTCACAGAATGAACTCTGAGTGACCAATTTTCATTCATACATTTGGAAGTTAGCACAGCTCCTGTTTGTTTGCTGGGTTAAAAAAGAAAACTTCCATCAAGGTGAAACTTGGTGAAATACTTTAAAACTGCTGATCCATAATAAAACTCTCTCGAATATATGTATATAAACCACATCCTCTAGGTGTGATGAATAACAGAAGACTTACATCATTCTAAACTTATCTCACAATTTCAGAGATGGCTACTATTGTTCTGGTTGAACTTAAAATATCTAGTGTTTGCTTTGTATAAACAAAGTAAATTTTGGAAGATGGTTGTAAAGTGTGATCAGTTACAAACAGTGTTTTTCCCAACATCTTTTCTCTGACAGATGTTGAAAATGCTGTATACCATTATACAGCACATATATTCTTTTATATTTAATTGCAAGATAAGAGCTTCAGAAAGAATATTTATTCACATAAGATGACAATGTTTTTTTAACATTTTGTCTCAAGTATATTAACTTCTCTTCCATCTGCTATAATATAGTCCAAAGTGATTTGAAATATCAAGACCTTTCAGAAAACCCACTTCATTGAGATTATCCTGGATATGTGGTCAAATGACTCACAGCTTGAAGATGGGAGAGAGAAGTAGTTTTACAACGTGGGCAGAGTGACTGTTGGCAGAGATGCAAGTCAATAGTCTGCATTCCTACTAACATTCAAGAGGCAGCCAAGTTGAAAGTGGAATGTGTAAAAATAAAAGATGCTTCAAACAAAGTTTCTATGCTCTTCTACAAAGAGTATTATATTCAGCAACAAAGACATCTGCTGAGATGAGTGTGTTAGAAAAAGAAAAACCTGTATCTAAGAATGAAGAATTTGATAGAACCAGAGCTTTTTAACCAGTTGTCAAAGATTCAAATTCATAATTCGCCACAATATAATGTGTGCATACAGTGTGAATTCTGAAAAATTAGAACTTGTAAGAACCAAGAAGGTATAATATTTTATATGTAAATATGTAAAAATTTGTTTTGACACTAAGAAACACTAAGTACTTGAGTTTTTGTATACTAAAGTCCCTTAAACTAAAATAAATCAGCCTATTTGTTACATTCGTTTTTGCCAGTACTTTTGTATAAAATTCAAATATAGGGTTTTTTTTTGAGTTGTATTACTGTGATTTTTTTAATTTATTTATTTCTTTATTAATTAATTAAAGATTTCTGTCTCTTCCCCACCGCCGCCTCCCCTTCCCCTCCCCCCCCCCCAATCTAGTCCCCCTCCCTCGTCAGCCCAAAGAGCAATCCAAACTGCCTAGGCTCCCACAAAACCAATAGGTGCAGTAGGATCAAAAACCCATTGCCATTGTTCTTGGGGGTCTCAGTAGTCCTCATTGTCCGCTATGTTCAGCGAGACCGGTTTTAGGTTTTCTTATTGTATTAAAAATGACTTTCTAGTGGGAGTGGTTAAACACATAGGTCATCTTGTGCAGGTATTCCTGAACGGGATTATCATCTTACTCAGTTAACTGAGTAAAACCGTTACACACCATAATCTTGGAAATGTCATCCAGCAAGAGAAGACCTTAGCACAAAATAATTTCAAAGTAGAGAACTAACTTTGGTGACCATTGAGAGCTCAGTATTTATCTGTCACCTAAATAACTGAAAGCTATATGGTTCTTTTAAATTCAACTTCAATTTTTGACAACTTCACATATGAGCACTATATTTACAGTATTACCATTGGCCTCCACCCTCTGTCTCCTCCATTGACCTCTCATTCTCAGTCATATTCATTATTATTTTTAAACACATACACACACACGTATATGCCACTATTATATACTCTACTTAATTTTCATTTATATTAACACAAATTAGAGTATACAACTTGCTGCTAGAAAATTTAGGAGATGTGTAAGCCTCCATCACCACATATGTCAGTTCCAATACATATGTGTCATAGTTTACATTATATTGCTCTATAAATACCATCACTAAAAATAACTTGGGAGGAAATGGTTTATTTGATTTGCATACACGAGGACAAAAATCCATCAGTAAGGAAAGTCAAGGCAGTGACATGGGAAGTCCTTCTCTATATGTGTTGCATTTATTGATCAATAAAGAAATTGCTTTCAGCCAATGACTTAACAGAATATAGTCATGCTGGGAGATATATATATAGTGACTTTTCAAGTTCTTGTTTAAAATGAGCAAATACAGTTGAAATGTTATTTCTATTATTTTATCCATTAATATATTAATATTATATATATCAAGATGTCTTCATTGAAATGTAGCAGTTGCATGCATCTTGCTTATCTAATAGTATATATGTATCTTTATGTATTGAATACTGATAATTATGTTTTAGGAACATCAAACAGTTCTGAATTGTGGACAAAAATTCAATCTATGATTTGCTATATCTGAGATAGAATCAAGTCTTAAAATGCCAGTTTGGTTATTTATTTATCATTCTGTTTCAAGTTCCTAGAGAAGAGCTAGAGATATGTGAACATAATGTTTTAAATTAATAAAATGTTGGTAGAGAAGAAAATATTTAATATAGGATAATTTTAAATATAATGCTACCAGGTTGACTCCTACTTGTTTAAATCAGTTAAAACAATAGTAAATAATGTCCTTTTTTCATAGAATTTAAATTTCAGTAGCTTATAGCCATCACCATACTTTTGTAAATTTGTATTCAGTTCATTCATTTTAATGATAATTTAATGGAACTGGTTGATTTCAATGAAGCATAGTCTCCATCATGATCTGGATTTCCTAATGGCATGGCCACTTCACACGTTATGAGTGTCATCACTGAGATGAGTATTCAGTAGGCTCTGTAATGTCTGTTATAATAAATTAAATGAAAGTTAATTTTCAGTTCTGGCTGAAGTCCTGTGTAGCACTGTGATGTAAATGAGCTGAAACCCAAGAGCTAATGGACGTTGAATTCAAACTCATTGTAAGATCATGTGTGGGAATAGCACACACCATTTAAAGTGTGAAATCACACAGGAAGTAGATTGTAAACTATCAGAGTTGAGTAGCCCCCCCCCCCCCAAATGGCTATAATTCATACTAAAATGCTGAAGAGACTCAATTGTGACTCTGCAAATCTATATGGAATTCATGACCACTCCTTTTCTCATCACTGAGACCTAAGATGTGAAAGAAACAACTTAAGGGCGAAAGGATTGATATTGATTGGTTCTTGACTCTAGGTCATGTTCGTAGAGAAGAAATGAGAGACTGACTCTGCAGGGGTGGAAATGGATCAATCAGAAAGTTGTGGGCGGAAGGGCTCAACACTGTGTTGGATCACCATGCACACAGACTAGATGAGGTAGGAGTGTGACTTTCATGGCTCATTGTATTTTTTTTTTTCGAGACAGGGTTTCTCTGTGGCTTTGGACTTGGGACTAGCTTTTGGGGCTGGCCTCTAACTCACAGAGATCCACCTGTCTCTGCCTCCCTAGTGCTGGGATTAAAGGCGTGCTCCACCACCACCCAGCTGGCTCATTCTATTAACGGACTTCTATCAACTAATTTTTATCTTGTAAGTACAATGTTTCAATGTAGGCTCCCTATCTAAGTAACAGTCCTGAATGTATAAGCCGTGTGTGTAAATTGTTACAATGTCATAATACTTGTTACATTGTTTTCAGAAAGGTCACTAAAGAGGTAGTTAAGATTACCTGAAGTCAAAGAGTAGAGTCATCAATCAAGAGGAATTCTGTCCTTATGAAAAAGGGGCAACGTATGTGTATTTATAGAGTGATAGTTACAGGAGGATAGAAAAAGGAGACTTTAAAAAACCAAACAGGGAAAAACCAGAAGGAACCAAAACTTCTTAGAACTTGTTTTCAATGTCCAGCATCTGGATTGTACAAAATTAATGACATGTTCTGGAAAACACCTAAACTGTGTCAGCTCTAGTTGACTGACCCAAGGGCATAAAGCCAAAAAGTACAGAAAGTCTCTAATTAAAAGTATTGACATAGGGGCAGGAAAGTTTGTCATGCATTTAGAAGTGCCTATGTTTTGCCCTCAGCACCCATGTGAAAAGCTAAACATATATTTACAATCTTGGAACTGGTAAATGGAGGGAAAATGCGTCCCTAGAGCTTTCTGGCAAATCACATTTTACCATGATCAGTAAGTACACATGTACTCTCATTGCTTGAACGGTCATATATATGTATGTATGTACACAAATACACACTGTTCCTATCTCATTGCACCCTGAGAGAGATTTTTCAGATACTTCTCTATTGACTAGTTTTAAGATATAGTGTGTGAAAAAAAGAGAGATGGCTCAGAGGTTAAGAGCATTGCCTGCTCTTCCAAAGGTCCTGAGTTCAATTCCCAGCAACCACATGGTGGCTCACAACCATCTGTAATAAGGTCTGGTGCCCTCTTCTGGCCTGCAGGCATACACACAGACAAAATATTGTATACATAATAAATAAATAAATAAATATTTAAAAAAAATAAAAAAAAAGATATAGTGTGTGGATTTTTTTTTAAATTTACAGGTTATGGAGGTAAACAAAGTATGCAACTATTCAGACATGTAATTATACAGACTTTTACACATAGTTAAATTTACATATTGTTCTGCATATTTTTCTATTAATCTGTTTAACTTAAAATCCTACCTATATAAAGATTGATGTCAATTGCCACACAACTGCTATATATAGAAGACAAGGCTGATCTCTTTTGAGGGTAGTGACTACCCTCCAGTCCTTTCCCTCTTTGCAGAGAAGATCTGTTAACTCAAAGGTTTACTGGAGCCAAATTCAAATTCTTATACATGCTTTATATTAGAGCCAACAGAACACTATTAATCTAATCTTTGTCTGTTTTTCATGCCAGGGGAAACTGCATCAAAGAATTTTTCTTCATTAAAAATATAAAATCCCAAGTTCACTACAAACCTCAAGATCTTTCATAACTTCCTGTCCCACAAATGATCCATCTGGAGAGTACATGATAGGAAATAGAGAATGAAGCCTATTCTTCACTTCTCCTTCCCTATGAAACCCGTGTTCTGTCTCTTCTAGTTTGTGGTCTAGTCGTGTGGTCTCTGAGAAGACAGTGTTGTGAAGATGTACACCCACCAGTATCATGTCCCAAGGCTTCCAAAGGAACGCTCCCTGTGTGCTACTACCACCTTGTGGTCATATTTTTTATGAACATATAAATCAAATGAAACCCCAAAATACCTACCAGTTTTGCAGAAAAAAACAAATATAAATCATAAGAAATCTTGTATTACCAAAAATTAAATGTATAAAAACTGGTTTATCTGAAGAAATCAATATATTTACATGTAAAAATACAGCAAACCTTAGTGCAGAATATTTTCCTAATATTTAATTATCTTAACATTATTAGTAATACAATCCATTTTTTAATGTCAGGGTGTTACATAGTTCAGACTGATTTTGAATTTTCTGTATAAACAAATAATGACCTTGAGTTTTGAAATTTATGATTCCAACTTTTGAGTACTTGGATTATGGGCATGAGCTTGCTTTTTCTGTTGTTTGTTAACTCAACGCAGAATTTAATACATGACTACACTTTACTCATATCATTTAAATTTTCCCCTTCCCTCCAAGATTCAAATTTTTCCCATCACCCAGAATCCCTCTTGAATTCATGACCACTTTCTTGTATAATTATTATTTCTTCCTGTTACAAGACTGGAACAATAAACAAACCAGTCAAGATGATGTGATGTGTGTGGGGTAATTTGTCAAGGTCTCACCCATAGATCAATGGTTAAGGGCAATCAATCACAGCTGAGCATCATTTTCTCTAGGGAGGAAGCCTCCCACCACATGCCAATGGGTTTTCCAAAGCCTTTGAACGTCATTGGTTCATCATTTTAAGGCAATTCATTCAGTTCTTTTATAATTCATTCAGCAAATATATTATAAATCTCTTTATTAGTCTAGATTACTATTGATTAAGTCAGTTCTGTAATCATTTTTCCAAATTCTCAAATAGTTTCACATGTACATTCTCTGCTATTTCGTAAAAAAAAAAAATCCAAAGAAAAGGCATAGTAAACCTAATTCATGATGCTTTATAATTAGTAATAAAAATTCATGGAGACATTTTGAAGGGTAGATAAATATATTAATCACACTACGTCTCATTATCAGGAAGGAAATTTGTGGACTGATTTTATTTGTTTTCTTCTTATATATTATATTTCAATGACTTTGTAACTTGAAATTCCATACAAACTGATTAAAAATGTCTCTCCAATAAGGCAATGTTTCAAGGCAAATTATATATGTTATCTATATTTACCTACAAACATACATTGAAAATATTCAAACCAAGATGCATTTGCTATTTTTCTACCTTAAATGCCTTTAGAAATAAGAGGTAATATAAATAGGTCAGTCGAGCTGTGTCGTGTCATAATGCTGTCTCAGCAAATTCTTCAATTTTATCTAAAGCATCAAAAGAATATGTGAAAAATGAATAAATTAGGTTTTTGAGCAAATGCATCAGTCTGCATAATTGAACCTTCACCTCTTTGATATGTCCTTCCTCAGACTAAAATGGCATTCATTGACTTGCAATGGATTGTCACATCTGTTGTCTATGGGCTGGCAAAACATCAGTGTTGCAGACAGATGTTAGGGTTTTTCTTAAGACATTAAAACTTTAACCTGAGGGAGAAATACAGCTGAAATGAGCTTTGAAGGAAGCATTAAAAGTGTGCCACGTATTCACTTTGGTCTTGTCTGAGCTCAAGCTGCAGATCCTCTTAAGACTCTAAATGCACCCTTATCACTGCTAAAAGTTTGAAGCAGATGTGCTGATCACAGAAGAAAAAAAGAGAAAAGAAAAGCTGAAGGATCCTGCCAAGAGTTGTCGGAACGCACTCATGTTCACTAAAGCCAAAGGCAGAATATGAAGGAACTTGGAAATGGCTAGGGTCACATAAGCATTTGTGACGTTTTCGCCCATTGTGCACGAGCCACTCACCCTGCCATTCGTGACCTAATGAAGCACAAGGCAGAAATTTAATTGATAAATTCTTTTAATTTTGTGCCTAACCTATTCTAATGTAGCATTAAACAGTTTTTAAATTGCTTCAAACATCATTCTCATTTTTTCATACCTATGTCCAGGAACATACACTAAGATAATTTCTATATTTTGGACAAAATAAACTCAGACAGAAAAAAGTATTTTTTGAATAAGGTACATTAAATTCAGAGATCTTACTTGCATACGGAGTGAATTCACAGTCAGGTTTCAAGTTTATTAACAAATAACTATCCATAGGCCTAGACTCAGCTCAGCCCACACACTAGCTACTCAGCTTTGTTTACAGAGTGACCTTTAACTGGTGAATTCTTCCCTGTCATGTCCCTGCCTTCTTACCATACCTAATGCAATATCCACTACAAATATTAATTATTCCAGGTGTGACTTTATAACTTGGTTTGGAGATTGGCTATCCATATAAAGTTAACTGATTTATAGCCACAGTAAACCATATTGGGTTCATAGTTTGAGCTTTATCAAAAAACATTCATAAAGACAGAAGGATGCAACTTATTTATGTTTTTTTTTGATTCATGCAAAATTCAGTTTATTTGGAGGAAATACTGCTATGAAAATATGCATTGTAACATATAAAGTATAGATCATATCATGAAGGGGTGAAAAGCATCAGTGAAGATTTGGACTGAAGGAATCAACTAGTCCACCATTCTTCCTGTAGCCACCACTAGCAAGCCTTCATGTCACTGGTCATATGAAAATATGTTCAGTAAAACATTCACTAGAGAAGAGAAGCAAATAAACAAGCAAATACAACCTCATGGTGGTTCATTCAAAATTTAATTCTAACAGAGTTATCGACAGACAGCAATATTGTTTGAGACGTTAGAGAAAAGGAACCTGTGTACTTACTGTGTTGAGAAACTACAAATTGTGAAATCTAGTAGTTCAAAAGTTCATGGAGGCTAAAAGCAGGGGTAGTATATGATTCAGCTTTCGCGGCTTTGGGCATATAGTGAAATGATATAAAATGAGTATCTTGATAGACTATCTGATAAGATTTCCAGGTTCTTATCAGCATTACTAACAATAGACAAGGAACAGAGGTAACCCTAATGACTGTCAGTTGATCTATGAATGAAAAAAACCTGGCACGTTTACATATCTGACACATTAATATTAATAAGACATGTAATATCATCCATCCTTTAAAAATGACAGAAATCCTACCATTTGTAGTAGCAATAATGACTCATGAAGGTACCATACTAAAGAAAAGAAGTCAGTCACAAAATACAGATATGTGATCCCACTTACAGACAAAACATGAAGTAGTTAAATTAATGTGGTTTATATAATCTTATAGATACATGTCTATAAATATAGAAGAAAGATAAGCTTTAAAAACATGCCATAATTGTTTGATTCAGAACTTCAGTGTTATGAACTAAATTAGTAGTCAAATATAACTAATATTTGATTCAGAACTTTCGCATTATGAAGTAAGCTTTCATATTACAAAAGAAACAGGAGAAGTAAGTGTAAATACAGACTAAGATTCTAATACATTCAAACTGGCTAATCAAAAGAGATACGGATTGTAAACTGTGTTTTACAATATATGGTGACACAAATAGAAGTTACAGAGATGTAGTCAGCATAGATGCCACAAGATAGCGTCAGACAGACTGTGTGCACTAGAGGCTTATTGTTAGTGCGTTCCTGCTTCTTCAAGATTTGGGACATATCTAGAATGCCTCGTCCTTGAACTTGCAGAGATGGTAGCAAGCCAGTGTCCTTTGGAAAAAAAATATTCCATAGTTGGTTGCTTCACACTGACAAACCCTGCCTTAGAATTATTGTAAATCACACAATGAATTCTCTAACATCGTAATATTATGTATAAAGGATTAAAATGTACTTTGTTAATCACAAGTGTCTGAAATATCACAATTAAACTTTCTAAATGGTAGAGATTAAGGTTTGGAACACTACCGAGATCTAAGCTATGGATTATGCGTTACTTCTTACAATGCTGTCACTACAGCAAAATAATTATGCAAATGTCACAAACTTCATGCTTCGTTTTAATTTTTACTCAATCAATTAATTTTTCTCAGTCCAATCACAGTTTCCTCTCCCTCCCCTCTTTTCACCCCCCACCTCCTTGCTTCTACACATCAACTCTTTCCTTTCTCTTCAGAAAAGCCACAGGCCTTCCGTCTATATCACTCAGCTATGGAATATCAATTTGCAGCCAGACTAGGCACCTTCTCTCAAATTAAAGTTGGATGACCCAAAGAATCAGGAATAAAGGACCCCCAAGACCAGGCAACAGAGTAAGAAACACAGACTCACCCCCTCTGCCAGGAGTCCTACAAGAAGATGGAGTCACAAACAGCAACACATGTGCAGAAGGCTCGGGTAATGAGATAGACTGTGACAAAGGGGTTCAGAAATTATGGGAGTGTCCAAACAATGACTGGTCCAGCTTGAGAGCCATTCAATGAGAGGGAATGTACCACTGACAATCTTGCAGGGCCAGGACTCAGAACCTAGACAGCTGGAAGACCCAGAACAGAACCAAACATGACTGAAAACAAAGAAAATTAGGGTCAATAAAATGATTCCTAATGGTATTCTTATATACTCATAGATCATTTCCTAGACCAATTGTTGTCAGAGAGTTTTCATCCAGTAACTGATGGAAACAGAAGTAGAGACCTACAGACAAATATTTGACAGTTCTTGGAATATTCTGTGGAAGAGAAAGAAGAAGGATTATTGGAGCAAGAGGGGCCAAAGACATATCAGGAAAACACAAACTCCATTGACTCTGACTCATGAGAGCTAACAGAGATTGAATTGCTAGCCATGGAATTTCATGCTTTCTAAATAATCTAATATTTAACAAATGTTGTCTCATTATGATTTGACTCTTCTGTAAATATGGGAGATATTATAAATAAATTTGCTCGCTTATTTTCTTTTCTTAATATTTATTTATTTATTGACTATCCCAACCAGTTTACTCTCCCTCCTCTCCTCTCAGACCCTTCTATTGCCTGACTCACCCTTGACCCCCAATTCATTCCTCTGTAGTGAGGAGCTGCTTTGCCGCCCAGCTCCCACTCGGCTAACTCTGTAGTATGAGTGGTAGGCTGTGTTAGAAGGAGCTGTGGGCAGGCCTGCTTTTCATCCTGCCCGGCTCCACATTGGGCAACACTCTGCTCCACCTCTCTAAGCTGCTGTCCTATCAAAAGCCAAGGCAGTTTCTTTATTAACCAATGAAGGTAATAACATATAGACAAATGACCCTCCTCCATCATTCCTCCTCTATTTCTATTTGGAAATATCAGGTCTGCTGGAGTATCAACAAAACACGGCATATTAAGTTGCAGTAAGGCTAAATACTTCCCCTTGTATTAAGACTGGGCAAGGTGTCCCAGCAAGAGGATTAGGGTCGCTAAAGCTAGGAAAAGTGTCAGAGACAGTCCCTGATCCCACTGTTAGGACTTCCACAAAAGGACCAAGCTGTACAACTTCCACATACATGCAGAGGGCCTAGGTAAGTTGAATGCAGACTCCCTGGTTTTCTTGTCAGACTCTGTGAATTCCTATGAGCCCAGGCTAGTTGATTCTGTATGTTTTGTTGTGATATCCTTGACCCATCTGATTTCTACAGTCTTTCCACCCTCACTTCAGCAGTGTTCTCCATGCTTGACCTAATACTTAGCTGTGGATTCTGCATCTGTATCCATCAGTTGCTAGATGAAGTTATTCTGATGACAACTGGGCTAGGCACCAATCTATGAGTATAGAATAATATTGTTAGGCATTTATAGTAGTTTGAATCCAATTGAACCCCATAAACACATAGGGAGTGGCACTCTTAGGAGGTATGGCTTTGCTGCAATATGTATGTCCTTGTTGGACAACGTATGTCACTGTAGGGGTGGGCTTTGATGTCTCATATATTCCTAAATCATGCCCAGTATTCAGTAGACAGCTTTTTGCCTTCTGATCAAGGTGTAGCCAGTACAATGTCTGCCCTCATGCTACCATGCTCTCTCCCATGACGGTAATGGATTGAACCTCTGAACTACAAATGGGCCACTCCAATTAAATGTTTTCCTTAGAAGTGTTGCCATGGTCATCTTCAAAACAGTAAAAACCCATATAAGAAAGAAATTGGTGCCAGGGCCTGAACATGTTTTGTTTTTGACGTAATATGGACTTTGGGAGTTGGGAA
Organism: Alexandromys fortis; assembly: GCF_014885135.2. NCBI lineage: Eukaryota > Metazoa > Chordata > Mammalia > Rodentia > Cricetidae > Alexandromys > Alexandromys fortis. Next base: position 9,034,469 of record NW_026067914.1, on the reverse strand, counting down.
AGCAATGGAATATTTTAAGCACTGATTAATGGGCAATACTAGCAGGAGATTGGAAGACAGTGGTACTGAATGCTACTTGATGAATTGCGAGGATTAAGAGTTTTCTGATGTTGGATTTTCTTTTATTCTTATTACTCTTTACTCTCTGGGGGCCTGCCACTCAGTTCCCAAATAATTCACACATGGAGACTTATTTTTCATTATAAAAGACTGGGCTTAGCTTGACTTGTTTCTAGTCAGTTCTTCTTATCTTAAATTATCCTGTCTACCTTTTGCTTCTGGGCTTTTTCCTTTTCTTTTATATATTTTACTTTCTTTCTTACTTCTTGACTGGCTGTGTGGCTATGTGGCTGGCCCCTAGCATCCTCCTTTCCTTGTTCTCTTGCTCCTTGCTCTCTCCTCTAGTTTTCTCCTCCTATTTTTACTCTCTGCCTGTCAGCCTGGCCTAACATTTCTCCTATCTCACCCTTGGCCATTCAGGTTTTTTTTAGACCAGAAAGTGTTTTACACAGGAAAAGAATCACAACGTCACAGTTAAACAAATGCAGCATACACAAAAGCAACACACTGTACACTAATTTTCTGCAATGGGTTTTAGAGTAGAAAAATGTTACTTTGTGGCCTAGAGACTGGCCATAGTGATATTTTGGTTAAGAAAGTGGCTTACTTTTGCCCTTTTCCTAAGAGTCTGTCTGATGCTAAATTGAAGAGTTTTGTATTAATTTTGTTGGCGGAGGAAGTTTCCAAACTGTCTATTATAGACTCTGTTGTGGCGTTACCGGAGGTAACTCTGATAAAGTTAAAAGGAGCACACTGACTAGAGTAAATTACAAAATGTGAATTTTGAGAAAAAAAAAGGAATGTACTAGGAAGTGGAATGGAGATACATCTTGTATTCAAAGAGATAGCTAGATAGATTAAGAAATGGTTGTATGCCTGGGGCAGACTGTGGGGTTACTGGCCGTGACACCAGGTTTTATCCCTTTACTGGCTTTTTCGGAACCTATTCTCTTTGAATGGATACTTTGCTCAGCCTAGATATAGTAGGGAGGGCCTTGTACCTTCCCCAAAGCAATGTGCCTTTCCCTCTCTGAGGAGTGGATGGGGGCTTTGGTGGGGAGTAGGTGGAGGGAATGGGAGGAGGGGAGAGAGTGGGAACTGAGATTGGTATGTAAAATAGAAAAGATAGTTTGTTTTCTTTTAAAACATTAAAAAAGTGAAAAAAGAAATGGAATAAAGGGAGCATTGACCTAAGGGCAAGATCCTACCCAGGTAAGTTTCTAATTTGAGAAAGGAACTAAAGAAAAGCTAGTTGTGCTGCATGCCTTTATTCCCAGCACTTGAAATGCAGATGCTGCTAAATCTCTGAGTTCCAGGCCAGTCTGGCCTAGACATCCATTTTCAGGACAGCCAAACTCTTGAAGTGAGGATAGAAAGCTGGTGAATATGTAATTGAACAAAGTAGCCATGTTCCAACCCCAGGAAGCAGCAGAATTTTGCAGTTTTGGAGACTTTGTTCTCAAGGAAAGGATAGAAGAAAGGGGCTGCTGAAGTCAGGTTTGTGTCAGGGGTGTCCTTGAGTAGATCTCTAGAGAGGACTTGTGAGAAGCTGTAAACTTGCAGCCTGGATTGTCTTGGAGACACCACGATGTTGAAAATGCAAGAACCATGGGATACATGCCTAGGAAAACTGCTAACAACGAGTGGAACCAGCCCAAGAGAAAGAAGTATGTTGCAGTCAACAGAGTTGAATGGAATCCTAAGAGCATTTTGGCGTCAGACATGGAGATGCAGTTTGGTGTTGGCCCAACTGGTTTTCAGTCTAACTTTGGTCCAATATTTCCTCACTATGTTCCCTTTCCCTACATTTTAAAATGATAATGTGTATCCTGTGCCACTATATGTGGGGAATATTGTTTGATAATATTATTTTTGATTTTTTTCCATTCAATTATTACACTTCCTTCCCTCCTCCCAATCTCCTCCTGCTCCCCCACATCCCCTCTTCCCTCTCCCACCCTGCCTGAGAGAGGGCAGGGAACCCTGCCCTGTGGGAAGTCTAAGGCCCTCCCCCCTACATCCAGGCCTAGAATTACAGTCAAGAGATTATATGAATCTCAGAAGAGATTCTGAATGTTAGGTACTAAAACATGATTGAGACTATGATAGACTATGGGGACTCTTGAAGTTGGACTACTTGAATTTTTAGATTATGTTATCAATTTAAAATGTAGATTATGGGGGCCAAGGGGTGGAAAGCGGTAAATCCAATGTAATTGCTAGGATTATTAGCTTGAGTCATTCTTTTAGATTCCTGAGAGTATTCCTTGCACCAGGTTTCTACCTCACCTGGAAATGCATTCCCTTTCTGCAATCATCTAGTTCAGTACTCTTCCCTTTAACCACACATGGCTAATCTTTTATTTCTCATCCCCACCTGCCCCCATTCTACTCATGAAATCTCTTCAATTCCCCCTTCCCAAGGAGATACAAGTGTTTCCCCACCTGAGTATTCCTTGCTCCCTAGCCTCTCTGGGACTATGGATTATAGCATGGTTATCCTTTACTTTAAAGTGAATATCCCTTTATGAGTATATACCATGTTTGTCTTTCTGGGTCTGGGATACTTCACTCAGCATGATTTTTTTTTCTAGTTCTCACCATTTGCCATTGAATTTCATGATATCATTGTCTTTCACACATGAGTAGCACTGTATTGTGTCAATGGACCACATTTTCTTTATCCATTCTTCAGTTGAGGGACATCTAGGCTGTCTCCAGATTCAGGTTCTTAGAAATTAAAGCTGCTACAAACATAATTGAGCAAGTGTCCATGTGGGATAATTACGTATCCCTTGCGCATATGTCCAAAAATGATATAGCTGAGTTTTTTGGTAGATCACTTTCTAACTTTTTGAAAACAGCCACATTGATTTCAAAAGCGACTGAACAAGTTTACACTCCCACCAGCAAGGATTTGTTCCCTTGCTCCAGGCCCTCAGGAGCATGAAGTATCATTTGTGATTCTGATCTTAACCATTTCGACAGGTCTAAGATAGAATCTGAGTCTTTTTTATTTCCATTTTCCTGATTACTATGGATGTTGAATGTTTTTAAGCATTGCATAGCTATTTGAGATATTTCTTTTGAGGATTCTCTGTTTAGGACCTAACTCCATTTTTAAAATTGGATTATTTGTTGTTTTGATGACTAGTTTCACAAAGACTTTATATATTTTGGAAATCCTCTATCAGATGTGGAGCTGGCAAAAATCTTTTCCCATTCTGTGGGCTTTCATTTTGTCCTATTGATGGTGTCCTTCGGCTTACAGAAGCTGTCCATTTCATGAGGTCCCATTTAGTAATTATTGATCCTTTTACCTGTACTATTGGTGTTCTACTCACAAAGTTGTCTCCTGTACCAATGCACTGAAGGCTATTTCCCACTTTATCTTGTATCATTTTCAGTGAATCTGCATTTGTTCTGTGGTCTTTGATCTACTTGGACTTGAGCTTCATACACTAGGAAAGATAAGAATATATTTGCATTGTTCTCCATGCTGACATCTAGTTAGAACACCACCATTCATTGAAAATGCTTTTTTTCCATTGTATACTTTTTGCTTCTTTGTCAAAATTCACATGTCAGTATATGTTTGGATTTACTTCTAGGACTTGGATTCAATTATATTGATTGGCAAGTCTGTTCTTATGCCAATACCATGTGCTTTTTAATACTATAACTCTATAGTAGAGCTTGGTATCAGGGATGGTAATACCTTTGGAAGTTCTTTTATTATATAGGATTGTTTTTACTCTTTTGAATTTTTAGTGTTGTTATTTTTCCATATGAGCCAAAATGTTGATGATTTCCTTTTTACTCTAATCCCCACATTCCGCACCAATTTTTTTTTTCTACTCTTTCGGGACCTGCCACCAGCTCCCAAATAAACACATGCAGTCTTATTATTACTTACAACTGTCCAGCCTTAGCTTGGTTTGTTTCTTGCTAGCTTTTCTTAACATATTTACCAGTCTATCTTTTGAATCTGGGCTTTTTCCTCCTCTTAGTTTTGTATATCTTGCTTTTCCTCTTTCTCCACGGTTGACTGTGAAGCTGGGTGGTTGCCCCTCCAAAAGAGCAGGAAGCAAAGAAGCCAAAAATGTAAAATAACAACAACAATTTTCTGTTCCAATGTGGAGCTAGGGTAAAAGAAAATCCAACAGCATCTATCATCAGCACAAAGTTGGTTATAAGGCATTATCTTGTGCTTCAATTTTGTTGGAAAATTCAGGTCTGGTTGTAGTGGGATGACTGACTCTGGCAGTAACTTATTGCTCTGGATGTTACTCACTGTGTTCTTACTCTTATGTTTAGGCATCTGAGTTTGGAGTGGTTAGAATTTTCAGTGCCAATTTCTGGTTTAGTCTTTAATGAATGAGTGTTTTTATCCTTGGTTTCTGTTTGCTCTCTGGTCCTCTGGCTGCAATAGCCTGTGGTGGAGTAAATCGTTTCCACCTGCTTTGAATACTTGATTTCAGATGGCGTGAATGACCTCTGGTCCAGTAGGGGGTTTCTGTCCAAGTTTGGAGCTGAAATTCTAGTTATATGTATAGTCTCTCTTCTACAGAGAGGTCCTCTGGCTTCAAGAACGCTGGCAAAAATTCTTCTGGGATAGGAGGTTTCTACCTGGTTTCTAAGGAGTTTTCCTAGTTGCTGGGGTTCAACATGTTGGTCTGGTCTCTGGGATTAAGAATGATGGTCTGGCCTATGATAAGGTAGCCGGTTTCGGCAAGAGGTGTAACCTAAGATATGGTTATGAGGAGAGGAGGGGCAGGTGTAGCTATGGTGGATGAGCTCTGAGAGGTTGCTGGGGCAGCCTGACTTTGAGTTCAGGATGCTGGCCTGATTTCTGGTAGTATAGAGGGCTTCCTCCAGAAATGTGGGCTAGGGAATCTTAATTTATTCTTTAAATAGTACCTACGTCATAGCCATGTGAAAACTCAAAATGGTTGCATATTAAAGCAGTAATACCTGTTAAATTAGAACCAGAAATTACATAAGTTTGAATTTTTAGCTATTAAAAATTACTAATATCAAAATTTGCCTGTAATTTATAATACAGTATTTTTATATATGGTTGCTGTTTTATAAGCAATATTGTTATTTATCTTTTGAGAATTAGACACAATACAATCTTTGAAAGTTTTACTATTGATTCATTCAATATTTCTAGCCTTGACAAAATTATTCTATTTATTTTCTAGAAGATGGTTTAGTATAAAATGACATTAGCTTTCTTCTCCAGAATCTTTGTAGGCTCCTCAAATGAAAATATCTCCAGTGACCTCACTTGATCAATTCTCCACTCTGTCCAGTACTATTGTAGTCTACACATGTAAGTCAACTGTGTCATTCATCTTTTCATTATGATAGCATCAATTTATAAAGTGAAATGGTTTCATTTAGCTCAATATTCGGAAGTTCCTACATGTGATTTGATTAACCCCTTTGGTGTGGGGCTGAAATGAGGAATCTCAGTTGGGAAGAGAGTGTGTGGTTGAGGAGAACCTCTTATGAGCAGGAAATGAAAACTTGGAAGATAAAAAAGAAAAGGGTCTCATCTACTTCAATTGTACTGCACAATGCTCTTTGGACTTCGCACTAGAGCAACCCCTTAATATTTCCACCAAATCGCATTATTACCATTTGGGGACCAAGGCTTTAGTACAGGAATTTTATTGGGCTACCAAGACCAAACTGTAGTACAATTTGGCACTCTAGACATTCAGAAAATGGAAGTATGTGATTTTTTTGTTTTCCTTTTCTTTCATTGGCCTGTTTCACTAGAATAATGCCATCAAAGCTTAGCCATGTTTTGTCTGTGTCAAGACTATCTTTTAAATACTTGAAAATAATTTACAACATGCATAAGCCAACATTTTGTCCATTCCATTTATTTTAATATTTTAAGAGCATGCATGGCATTCAACTTGCATGTTTTTGCCTCTAACACAAAACAGCAACTTATTCTAGTGAAAAATTTCAGATCTTTTCAATGTGGAAATTTTTATTATAGTTAAATACCTTGAAAATTGGAGATGCAGCATGTCATAGTTAAAATTGGTTTCCCTGTTTCCTAGCAAAGCATAATATAATTTGATATTTTTCACCACAGCACAAGAAAAGCATCTTCTTACACTTAAGCATGATGGGATTATGGTATCACTTCCAATATGGATATACTGTTCTTTTAAACTTTTAAATCAAATTTTAAACAGTTAATTAAATAAATATTATCATTTTAAAGATAAAAATTATGTAATTTTGTGAGAAACAGAAATTTCTGAAGTGTGTTAAATGTGAAAAATTACATGTAGTAATAGGCAAAAAAAATTATGTACACTTCACACTATACTCATAGCTGACGAAATGGACATCATTACTGCAGTCCAGCTAGCTACCAGTTAGTGCTTCTGACAAGTACTGTGACAAGAGAAAATTCAAAGATAAATCCTTCACATTAGCACAATGTAGCTTTTCAAAAAAAAAATCCCCTCCAGTGCAGCATTATTTAGAGTAGACACAACATCCATCGGGAAATTATATTTTTATTATAAATTCAGAGGGATTTATATTTCATTTTTCATTTATTGAAAAACAAGAAGAATAAACATAAATAGTCACGGCGGATTCATGCACTGTACCCTTCACTCCATTTTTATATCTCTTATTCTAGAAAGTAAACTAACTGACAGGGAGATCTGGGGTGTTAGTCCAAGTACACTGCTTCAGCTTCATATGCAGAAATCATTGCTACCTAGACACTCTGACTAAGAACAGTCAATGCCTGTCTTGTCTGGGAAATGGTGGATCAATAGAAAGATGGATGCAAAAAGATAGACAGAAAAATGTATGGAACCAAATAAAAATAGCATATGTACAGATTAAAACATACGTTAGGCTTTGCAAACTCTGCAAGAGTCAGGACAGCTTGAAAGATGCTCATTTTCACTTTACAGATTTATGACAAGCTTTCTCCAATATTCATGAACACAGAGAGTATTTGCCTAAGGCAGATATAGTGGTGAGGCATTAAAACTGACAATAATGGCCTACCGCAATGAAGAACATAATTAGAGACTTTGGGCAATTTTATTCATTGAATTCAAGATACATCTACTGCTCTTACATGTCTCTTTGTGAATGTAAGTGCAGTAATCTGAAACAAAGGTCAGTTATTCTTAAAAGTTTTAAATCTTTTTAATTCTTTAACTACCATCTTTTCATTTCCATTTTATTTACAGTATGTGAATTGCTGTTTTACTTAATTCAACAGATTCTTGACTAATTGACTGTCAGATACATTGTGACTGCTTTGCTATGTTTAATAAACTGCAATTATAAACCTTTCAGAGGTTCCTTATTATTGCAAGAAAAATGAACACAAAGAAACAAAATTGCATTATATTTAGCATTTAATCAAGACCATGGTGTTTTGAAGCTAGGTTTTTAGAAAACACAAATAACTGTCACAGAGCTGAGGTTGAATTATTTCCTAATTGGCAGTAAACTTATGTCCAAATATATACAAACTATTTTACCATCAAATAAATAAAGCTTTTGTAATGAATACACATCTAAGTTACATGCTCTTACATTTATATCACACAACTCTTACACACACATATACACACACACTTTTTTCCTCTCACACAAAGTTCTATTCCACTCGACAGCTGAATTTCTTAATTTCACTATCCACAGGTAATGGCTTATCTGAAAGGATCTGAAAGGAGAGTCTAATCCAGTAGCCTTTAGCATTCTCTTCCTCACAACATCACATCCAGTCTTTGCAAACTTAAAACAAACAGCATAATGTCAAAAATCAGGCCCTCCTGCTGGTAACTTGAGGATGGCAATCTTCGAGTTTCCTATGTTTCAAATACACTCTTCATTTTGTTACTTGCCTGCTGCAGGCACCTAGTCTTGCTTCTTTGTCTAATAGCCATGAGAGTTCAAATAAAACTTCTCCTTTAGAGTTATATTTCCTACAGCTCTACTCTTTCTAATTTAACAATTTATTCAAGTTACTAATTATCTATATTTTTAACCCCAATCATCACATATTGGGTTTTATTTTTTGAAGTAGTTCTAGAATCCAATCAGAAAGTTGTTGGTAACCCTCATAATATTTGTCCTTCTATGATACCAGCGGTCATTATTATGAGTTTAAAAGTCCACAGCTGAGTAAAAATAATGAATACTTTTTTTTTCATCTGGTACTGTGCACAGCATCTTCCCAACATGTAAAAATTAGACAGTAGGAATGAAACAAGTCAATCCATCACTTTTTCTCATGTGTTATTCAAAAGGTGACTTTACATACAAATATAAAGATTTTCATGATGTTCTTTTCTGTCCTGATTTCCCATAGAACAGTGCATATGAGAAACTGTAGTGTCCATTTGGACATACGATTTTTCTTATGCAAGCCAGTTTTAGTGGTTAAGATTAATTGTTCACATGACAGAGTAGAAAAAAAAGTCGTGCATTCCTGTGAGGGATTATCCACATTATGCAATTAGAGTTTTGAAGACATGACTTATAAAGAGGGAGTAGCTGTCAATGGACTTGTGTCTCACACTGAATAAAAAGAAATTAAAACACAAATCAGAATCACTCATAACTCTGCTTCCTGAATTTAGGTATAATGTGGATAGTTAACCTGTGCAATACAAAATAATTAATATGCCAATATATTATAAATTTTGTGCCAAAAAGATGCTGAGTAAAAATAATGTAGAGAATACTAATTTCTTGTGTCAGAGGCTGCACACTGAGGCAACATCTGTCGGGTTCCAGACTCAACGATGTTCGCACATTCCAAGGTACGAGTATGAGGATTAGAATTATTAAGCAAAAGGAACAGATGTATGAGAGAAGTAAAAGATACAAACACAGAATAGCACAGGGAGGGGAATTCAGTGAATATTGAATTCACTCATGTTTATTTTCTATCTATTTACAAATGTCATTCCAAAAGAGGATGAGGGAGGCAACAGACTTCATTAACATGATATAAGGAAAAAAAAAAAAAAACAAGTATCCTGCAGGCTGTCACTCCCTGGAACATCCTGCCAATCTCCTTTGAAGGAACAAAAATAGAATTAAATTCTTTGACTTTTAGTCAAGGTGGAGTGGATCCACATCTGTACTCAAAATACCAATTAACCACAGAAAGTTCAGCCTCGATGAAACCTGCATGTTCCAGGGTATAAGTGTAAGGATTAGAATTATTAAGCAAAAGGAACAGAGATATAAAAGAAATGAGAGACAGAAACATAGAACAGCATTGGATGAATACTGAATCCTGAATCCAACCTCACTTATTTTCCATATGCTTATATACTTGACTATTAAAGGAGGGAGGTAACATACTTTATTAACATAATATAAGGAATAAACTTGAATTCTCCAATCTTTGGTTCAGGTGAAACAGATCTACCTCTATACCCAAAATTCCAACTAATCACACCCTAGGTCAGAATCTCTTGTTAATAGTTACATAGGTTGTCAACAACTTTGGAAGAGCAAAAGTAAGCTCAAACTCTATGATCTCCAGTCAAGGCAGAACAGGTTCACATCTGTGGGTTCCCACATATTTCTCCCTTTTTATTTCATCAAGTCTGTGCTTCTGCCCCATGACAGATGACCGTGCCTGCCTTGGGGGCTTTTTCCCCACTTTCCAGACTTACCCATAATTAATTGGTACATATATTCTGTCATGTATGCTCTGACTTAGATTGTCTGGAGGGGAGAGATCTTGTCTGTCTCTGACAACCAACCTCCAAGAAAAAAGGGTTAAGCGAGAATGCATCTCTAGGCACTGGGACTTTAAGCCAATTTTCTGCCAAGATAGTTAATCACATGCAAGCAGACAAAGCTTTGTGATATCTTCTAATAAAGAAGTGGAGGATGAGCAGAGGAAGGATTGTCTTTGATAATTGGTCTAGAATGTCTTTAACAGTTGTCAGCTACAATCTAAATATAATTTTTTTCCTTTTAAATAAAGAATGTGGATTAACTTAAAATGTAAAAGCTAATTATTAATAACCCTGAGCTTTTGGCATAATGTTTGTAATTAACATAAGGCTCTGTATGTTTATTTGGAACCAAGAAGATAGGACAAAAAAGTTCTGTTTACATATGGTACCCAAATGTTTGACAATAATTTCCAAATAAAGCCTGAAAAACTTTGAAAGGATTCTATTGGATCTGTTTATTGGTGATGAGCAAAGGCACAGCTCTTTTAAGAGACAACTTCCAGGCTTGGTACTTAAGACAAAAACAGTGACTCTTTGAAGAAGTCCTACTACCAAACACTTAATTTTTTTTTTTTTTTTTGTGAGAAATAGGTGTCACACTAGTTGGTGGGTGGTGGCATGAACCAAGAGACTTTGTAGAGTTGAGGCAGTAAACATGTATATGCCTCTTCACCATGAGACTAGACTCTCAGGAAGCCCAGACAGAGGAATCAGCACCAACCAGCATACTATGATCTAAGTTACACAGCAGTTTTTTGCTCATGAAAACAGAAAAGTTTACAGATGCACAGTAAGGACAGACTGAGACAAAAAGAGCCCCTAATCAGGTCATGGTGTGTTTTAAAATATGGATAGGCAGAAAGTTGGCTACATTTACAAAAACACAGACAATAGATAACCTCACAGCAGCAAATCCCAAAAGGGGAAAATGCACACAATAACGTTACCAACAAGGAAAACTAAAATAACAGGAGGTAGCAATCACTGGTCATTAACATCCCTTAATAAAATGGACTCAACTCACCTATAAAATGACACAGGATAACAGATTAGATAAGATAACAATCCATCCTTCTCCTGCATCCACAATCTCAAAGACACCACAATCTCAAAGACAGACATCACCTCAGAGTAAAGTGTTGGAAAAAAAAATTTCAATCAAATGGATCTAAGAAACAACCTGGTGTAGCTATCCTAATATCTAACAAAATAGACTGCAAAATAAAATCAGTCAAAAGAGACAAAGAAGAACATGTTGTGTTAGTCAGAGGGGAAAAAAAAGAAAAAATCCATCAAGAGGAAATCTCAATACTGAACATCTGATGCCCCAAATACAAGGGCACCCTCATATGTAAAAGAAACATTTCTAAAGCTAAAATCACACATTAAACTCCACACACTTATAGTGGAACTACAACACCCCACTCACACCACTGCATAGGTCTGACAAACAGAAAATTGACAGAGAAATAAGGTAACTAACAAATGCTATGACGCAAATGGATTTAACAGATATCTATAGAACATTCCATACAAATATAAAAAAATATACCTTCTTCTCTAGCTTCTCATGGAACTTTCTCAAAAATTGACCACATATTAGCAAAGCAAACCTCAACAGATACAAAAATATATTGTAATACCCCATGTATCTTATTGGATTATCATGGCTTAAAATTGGAACTCAACAGCAATACTAACTCCAGAAAGCCCATGAACACATGGAAATTAAACAATAATCATCTAAATCATCAATGGGTAAAGGAAGAAATAAAAAAGAAATTAAAGACTTCCTAAAGTTCAGTGAAAATGGTCACACAAAATTTCTAAATTTATGGGACACAATGAAAGCAGTGTTAAGCTGAAAATTTATAACACTAAATGCCTACATAAAGAATCTGGAAAATTCCCACACTGGTGAGTAAACAAAACATTTAAAAACTCTAGAACAAAAAGAAGCAAACTTACCCAGGATGACTAGATGGCAGGAAATAATCACTGAGAGCTGAAATAAAATAAAAACAAAGAAAACAATACACAGAATCAATGAGACAGAGTTGGTACTTCTAGAAATTAAAAGAAAAAAAAATAGACAACCTTTATCCAAACTAGCCAAAAGACAAAGAAAGAATAGCCAAGCTAACAAAATCAGGAATGAAAAGGGGGACATCACAACGAGCATGGAGGAAACCCTAACTTTTCTGTAATTTAGTACAATAATAGCAGTAAGTTTATCATGGAGCCCTTAATTGATCATCTAGTCTCAGGCCCTAGACAACCTTAACAGTTTCACATCTGGCTTCCATCTTATGTAATGTTCATACTCCTACTTAAACAACAAGCATATATTCCTAACTCTAACAAACTATTTGAAATTAGATAAATAAATATATTAAATAAAAAATAAATTAAAAGGCAAATTATTAGCATTTCTAACATGAGAACCTATAATGCATTTTAAATAATATTGTTTCTCAGAGAGCACTACTACTTCACAAATATTTAAATTAAATAGGAGTTTGTATAACTGTTTTTCCAGTAATCAAAAATATGCAGTGTCTTCATTTATTTATTTGGATTTTCATCAAATGTATAAGTCAGATAAAGAGTACATGTGCATTGCAAAAATGTGATTCAAGAATAGGTATGCCAAATTTCTAAATGAAAGCTCTTCAGAAAACTAGATCAATGAAATAAAAAGCACCAACATTCTACATGAGTGAACCATAGAGATGCTTGTTATGCTGAAAGCACTAACAAACCTAAAAATTTTATCTGTGCAATATTTCTTCATCAGTTCCTTTTGGGTTTCTAAGGAGGTATAAATTGAAAGAACTGTATCAATTTGACATGGGGAATGATGCAACAGAAAGCATTACTTAATGCTTTTTTAAAAATCAAAACCATGAGTCCATTTATTGTTAAATAGAGCTAAAAGTAGAAAAGTTTCTAAGTTCATTGAGTAAATGTTGTAAGAGGGCTATCAAAGATTTATCTCTGACCTTTCAGTACTCAGGATTGGCCTCAGCAGAAAACTGTTGTCCTAAGGATTACAAAGTGAATGCCCATGTCAGTCAGTGGAAAAGGATGACCCTTATTCAAGATTCTCTTACTATAAAGAGTGAGATAAAACTTTCTCGGAAACTCTCAGTAGACTTCCAAGACTTACTTTTAAAAAGCAAGGAAGTCAGAACCACGTGGGGTGCACCCACCCACTGAGACAGTGGGGCTGAACTATTGGGAGCTCACCAAGGCCAGCTGGACTGGGACTGAAAAAGCATGAGATAAAACCGGACTCTCTGAACATGGCGAACAATGAGGGCTGATGAGAAGCCAAGGACAATGGCACGGGGTTTTGATCCTACTTCATGTTGTGGCTTTGTTGGAACCTAGCCAGTTTGGATGTTCACCTTCCTAGACATGGACGGAGGGGGAAGGACCTTGAACTTTCCACAGGGCAGGGAACCCTGACTCCTCTTTGGACTGGAGAGGGAGGGAGAGAGGAGTGGGAGGAGGGGGAGAAGGGCGGGAGGAGGGGAAGGGAAATGGGAGGCTGGGAGGAGGCAGAAACTTTTTTTTCTCAATAAAAAATTTAAAAAAAAAAGCTCATGAGTAACATGTAACACTAATGACTCTAAAGTGACAGTGTAGGCACTATGGTTGATTTAGATCAACCCAGACACTTGTTCACTACCAAGTTGCATAAGTTTTGTTAGAAAATAGCAATATCTGAAAGATAATTAATTAGTAGTCTAACACACACACAAAACAGAAAAAAAAAGTGACATTAAATACTGCTGGTCAAGCCTCTTGCATTTAATCATATTTCCACATTTTTCTTCTCCCTCCTCTTTTCAAGAATTTATTTCATAAATATGTGATCACGTCACACAATATACACATGAATATTTTAGGTGTTTCTATTTATGTGAATACATCTAATTTCTCCGCAAAAGCAGAAAATTGGGAAGGCACCATCTAACATAACATGAAGTACACATTTTTGGGAGCAGTGAGCAGACCTCTAGATTATGTCCAGATGTTGCACCCAATGACCAAGCTGCACCTTGTTAAATCATCAGTCATCAGCATCTAATGCAAACACGCATGGTGTGGAAGTGAAAACAATTACAATAAAAACTCCACATTGCATATGTATTGTCAGAAAATTTAAATTCGTTTATTATATATTCTGTTCCTTACAGAAAATTTGTAAAGCCATCCCTCTCTAATAAGAGACTGATTTATATACACTAATTTAAACAGACTTTTTGCCTTCCCTCTCCAAAGTTTGACTTTACCTTTTTTGTTTGTTTGTTTGCTTGCTTGCTTGTTTGTCTGCTTGCTTGTTTGTTTTTTTTTTTCCTGTGACCTTTAAGATAAGATTGCTTTCTCCAATTGTGTATTCAATCCTAGGTCTCTGGGTCCTCCAGAATCTGGATCCTGGCACTCACGCAGTGTCCGGGGTGGGCTCACTACCTTGGCATTGGTGTCAGGCTGAACCAGTCACTGTTTGGCCACTCCCAAAGTCTCTGTTCCACTCTTACCACATAACATCCCATAGGCAGGACAGACTGTAGGTCAAAGGTTATTTGTATTTGGCTGGATTGGTTTTGCAATTCCTCCACTGGAAGTGTTGCATGGTCACAGGATATAGCCAGTTTAGATTAGCTATCTTATATTGCTAGGAATATTAGCTAGAGTTACCTTTGTAGGTTCCTGAGATTTTCCATTACACCAGGTTTATCCCTGACCCTGAAATGCCCCTACACCATTATCTAGTAATTTCTTTCAGTACTCTCACTCTCAATCAATGATTGGAGAAAAGAAGTGTCAAGGTAATGGTGCCTAAGGATTTTCTGCTATACCCATAGATTGGTACCTGTTGTATGAGGATTGGGTCTGCTTTTGGCCCCAGCTGCCCGGATAGCTCACACACGAAATAACCACACAAAAATTGTATTAACTGCCTGGCCCATTATATCTAGCCTCTTCTTAGCCAACTCTCACATCCTGATCTAACCCATTTTTACTAATCTGTGTAACACCACGAGGTCATGGCTTACCAGGAAAGATTCTAACAAGCATCAGTCTCAGGCAGGAGCTTCATGCCATCTTCTACACTGACCTTCTTCCCAGCATCCAGTTCTCTTTTTCACGCCTATCTAAGTTCTGCCCTATCAAAAGGCCAAGGCAGTTTCTTTATTCAACCAATAAAAGTAACACATAGACAGAAGAACCTCCTACACCAGGTACCTACTCCAATTGTCATCAGAGGCTTCATACAGCAACTGATGGTAACAGATGCAAACACTCACCACCATATATTAGGATGAGTTTGGTGAATCCTGCTGAAGAGGGGGAGGAATGATTGTAGGAGCCAGACAGTTCAAGGACATCACAGGGAAAACCACATAACCAACTAATAGGAGTTCACAGAGTTCAAACGGGCAACCAGAGAGTCTGCCTGGACTGACCTGGGCACTCTACTTATGTGTGACATTGGTGAAGCTTCCAGGAATCCTAACAGTAGGAGCAGGGACTGTCCAGAACTCTTTGACTGGATGTTGCAAACCTAGTCCTCAAACCGGGTTGCCTTGCCCAGCCGCAACACAAGAGGAGATGTTTAGTCCTATAGCAACTTTATATGCTTTTTTTGTTGTTGATATCCATTGGAAGCCTGAACCTTCTGAACAGAAAGGAACTAGAATGAATTGAGACTGGCAGAGGGGAGGATGGAGGAGAAGATGGAGGGAGAGTAGGCAAGGAAAACTGCAGTCAGGAAGTAAAATAGATGAATTTAATTAATAAAAAATGAACTAACAAAAAATAAATATTATAGAAAATTCTCTCTGGACATTGAATCACTTTTACAAAGTTCTTCCTGCTGATAGAAATCAACTGGATTGGTGGTCCTTATGTAATGGTTAGCGGTAGGGAAGGTTAGCCAGGTTTACACCTCACACTAAGACAGTTAATTTCATACTACTTCTATAGTACAAATATGTTAAATTAAATATATGATCCAAGATAAACAATTAGAAGAATCTTTAAGGATAGAATTTTAGAATGTTTTGAGTTATCATTGTAAATGTGCCTATGTTCAGTTCTGTTAGCAGACACAGTTTTCTGAGCTACTCTTTCTGACCATACTCCTCCAGACCAATATTTCTTCTTCTGCCTCTCTATCTCATGTAATCCATTAACCTGCCTTCCTTCTGCCCAATGATCTCTTCTGTCAAGATCTCTTCTGCCCATTTCATTGTCTTCATCCTAGTTGGTTTAGTTGGTTTCCAATTGTTTTGATTAAACTCCATGACATGACATAAAATAACTTTGGGGGGAAATATTGTTTTTTTTTTCTTGTTTTCCTCTATCATTAGGAAAGGAAAAGCAGAGACCTTGTGGCAGGACCCGAAGCAGAGGTGGAAAGGTCATGGAGGAAGGGTGCTTACTGGCATTCCTCTCGTGGTTTGTTTGGCCTGTTCTAATTATTTTTGTGTATACCACTTTCCCAGAGAAGGAACCTTCAACAGTGGGCTGCGTCTTCTCACATCAGTCATTAACCAAGAAAATATCCCACAGACCTAATTACAGTTCGATTTGATGAAGAGATCATTTTAGTTTTGGTTTCATCTCTACAAGACACCATAGTTTGTATCAAGTTGAAAAAAAATATGACAAGTTCACATTCTGTCTACTACTATTCACACACGCAAACACACACACAGACATCTTCATTTGCATGCATTGTAGCTCATGCACACATTCAACCGATGTACTACATGAGAGAATGGTGCTGTATTTGTTATTTTTTATTCTGGGTTTCTCTTATCTTACTTACCCTGATGATTTCCAGAACCATTGAACATTTTTACAAATGCCATTATTTCAAATGATGCATAATCAGGAAAAGCAGGTATGAGGATGTACTTGTGTATGCATGTGCACATTTCATTGGTGTCTTTAGTGACTAGACTCTTGAATAAAATAAATTAGAACTCAAGAATGTCTCAAAGCACAGTATTTGAGAAAGCACTGTAACACAAGCTGTCTCTGAGCAAGAATAAAGAACTGTCCTTGACAATGATTTCACATGTCAGTTTTTATTGTGGGCATCCAAAATGACAAAGAGAACAAAATCTGTATCAATTTACTAAGTGAACTTGAAGAAGGACCTTGAATCGTAATAAAAGAATAAAGTACCACTAATGAAACCCCACAGTCATTCTTCATCCAAAAAGCCTAAAGTGATTTTTCGAGGGCCATTCAGCAGTAGAGGGTTAATGTCTTGACCAGGTTCTAAAAGAACTTTCAGATGAGTGGTTTGCAGTTCAGATAAATTGGTGCCAGCAATCACAGTTTGAATCCTATCTAAACAGAAATGATACCCTGCCAAGTATTTGCAATGCAGGTAAGAGAGTTCTAGTCAATGTGTCTGTCATAATGCATCCAGTGAGTTCAGACATATCTGAGTAGATATTTTTTCTTTGCATCAATTCTGGAACATAGACAAATGATGTAGATATTTAACAATATATACTTTGACTTGATTTTAGGCCTGTGAGATAACAGCTACTTCTTCACGGAAATAAATGATATAGGACTGAAACAAATAATTCCAATAAGATTATGATCAAAAGTTATTCTCAAGTTCTGGATATGAAAGACAAAATATTGTTGATACCCAGAAAATCCTCATTCCATTTTCTTATTTGTTTTCCAGAAATATTCAGGATCATGGCGGAACAATGTGGCCTCATCTGTGAGTGAATAGATATATAAATTTTATACTGGATATGGAATGAACTGTTACTCCTTCTTGTATTTTAACAGAAAACTTGTCACATCTATTATCACTGAGGCTTTGGAAATGTTTTCTCAGTTTGTGAATGGTATGGTACATTGCCTTCTCTGGCAAGTTACCTACTCACCTTGGTCTGTTAGAAATGCTAAACTAAGTGAACACACACTGAAAGAAAACAAAAGAAAAATGTCAGAGGGAATTGTGAGAAGAAGTTTGCAAAGAGGGGCGCTGAGAGAGGATGGAGATGAGGGAGCATGATGGGCAGGAAAAATGACTAAAATCTACTGCACACATGTATTAGACAGGTGATAAAATAAATAATAAATAAATAAATAAATAAATAAATAAACCTTCACCTGAAGAACTCTGAATGAAATAGATCCATGTACACATTCATGAGGCTAAGGTAACAATTGATCTTAATGGCTTTTCGTTAACTTTGTGAAAATAATTTTATTCTTTGTATAGTTGTGCATATAAATTTGTCATTGTAATAATCAGCATCACACACCAATAATATTTTATATTGATGACTCTCATATATATTAATTTGTTGATAAGAGGCATCATGTTTCCTTACTGTCATGTAGTATGCATGCATAGTCTCCATGAATGTTCAGTGCCCTTTTAGATAAACATACCTATTTTGTTTCATACCTATTTATCTCTTATGATTAAATGACCCAAAACCCATCCACAGACATATGTTATATTGTAGCCACCTTCTAAAGTGCTACATAATGTAGGGTCATATATCTGTAAAGATAATGTGGCTTAAGAATTTGGGGTCAAGCTAATTTTCTATCATTAATTGTATTTTATTTTATATTTTACCACTTTCTTAAATACACATTCTTTTCTCATGAAATGTATTGTGATTACAAAGCCCTCTGCTTCAGCTCCTTCCAGTTACTCGCCACCTCCTTTTACATTCTGTTCTACTCACTTTCTGTCTCTCATTAGAAAAAAAAAAAAGAGTCTAAGAGATAACAATGAAGAAAAACAAAATAAAACAACAACAAAACCCTCATATTGAAATTGGACAAGGCAAATAAAAGGGAGAGAAAAAAAAACATCCCAAGAGAGGATACAAGAATCAGACCTACTCATTCACATACGTGGGAGTCCCATGAACATACTCAACAGAAAGCTAAATCTGTGTGCAGAGAACCTTGGGCAGACCTATGTCGGAACTGTGCTTGCGGCTTCAGTCTCTGTGAGTTTGAATAATACACCATTGTGTAAATATTCCGTATTTTCTTCATCCTTTCTTCTGTTGATGGATATCTAGGCTGTTTCTCATATCTGACTATTATGAAAATGACAGGAATGGATGCAGTTGAGTGAGTGCCCAGTTGGTAAGATGAAGCATCCTTTGGGAACATGTCCATGAGAGATATAGTTGGATCTTGAGGTAGATAGATTTCCAACTTTCTGTCAAACTACCATACTGATTTCCATAGTGGCTGCACAAGTGTGCACTCCCTTCAGCAATGAGTAAGGATTCCTTTTATTCTACATCCTTGCCAGCACAAGCAATCACTTGTGTTGTGGATCTTAATCATTTTGACATGTGTAAGATGGAATCTAAAAGTGCAGCTATTTCCGTTAAATAACGTGCACTTAGGGGCAAGGTCTTAATGATAAAGTGCAAATACTTTGGCTTCTAATATGTCAAATAATAATTTGAGCTGTTTGATAACTCTAGATCATATAAGGTTACATATACAAGTGAAATCAACACTGTTCCAATAATTTGAAAAATGTTCTGTATCTTGTGCATTAAAATATAACCTTTAATGAGATATCGAAAAGAAGATGATGGAGCAGAAGGAGTCTGTCGAAACCTAATGTAGCAATGCAGTATGTTTTTAAGATACTTAAAAATATTATACATCAGTATCATAAAACTCTGCTATCTGTTGCTGACATCTGTCATTTTCCAGTTTCAAGTGAATGACTTCCCAACGGTCCTTTCAAAATCATATAAAAGCAAGCTACAGTCAAATGACTCAGCAGGTTGTATTTATCTAACTTATGCATACATATTCATGTAACTACAATAAAAAGCAAGCTGTCAATTTGAGAGAAGGGGGCTGCAAGGAAAAGGAGAGAGAATAAGGATGGGAAAACTTATGTGGTGATGTCCATAGGATATTTGCTTTGCAAATCCCTTGCCAGTCTAGAGTATGACTCTTTATATATTTTATATGATACTTTTAGAAGACAAGTGTGGTTCTTGTTAGTGTCTTACCTTCGATTTGGGACAATTTATGTATTTTTATAATTCTTAAATTTTGAAATTTATATTTTTAAAATTTTTATAATTTTTGTCATTTTTTTCTTGTCAAGTCTTAGAAATGCTAACTGTCTATGATTTTTAACAAGACTTTCTGTAACAATGTCCAGATTTCATCTGAAGCTCTAAGACTCCCCATGGGAGGAAGGCAAGTCTGGAATCAGAGAAACCCACATATTGGGAACTTCTCAATTATAATGACTTCAAATTCTAGAACCATATTAAGTGTCTATGACAATATCAAAATTAGCCAAGTATTTCAAGTTTATATTCACGGTAATCAATTATAATTTATGAAAATTTTACCAGGTATATCAGAAAACTTGATCACATGATTACAGCAAGGAAATTTTTTTTAAAAAAATAAAATCTTGACATAGTGAATAATATTGGACTAGCTAGGCGTGAACGTTAAAATAAACATTGACTAAAACACCAGAAAAATAATGAATTATTGTCCCAGAATCCATAATACGACATAGAAATGAGCAAATAACATGAGGAAAAGTGTTAAATCTCACTAGTCATTAAAGAAATGCAAATTACCTTAAAATGTGTTATTACACTGAATATAATATTAAGGTTAACATCAAGGATTGATGAAAATGTAAAGAAAATGAGTTTTACACATTTCTGATGAAAATGTAAATTAGGTGACCACTATTACAATTGGGTAACCTATTTTGAATTTGAACAGAGAAATACACTCTAATTAATGATGATTTACTCAATATATAATAGTTCACTGTTAGGAAAAGGAGACCCAGTTCAAGGCATATAATAGGATAGATGACTGCAGTGTTGTTGTAGTAAACTCTATGCATTCTATGGGTTTCCAAAATATTCAGAACACTGATTTTTAAAGAAAGCAGTTATCAATTATGATGATAATAAAGAATAATTATAACATGTTGCAATAAAAATATGTGAATGATTCTTTCATTTTCTCTCTTGAAACATTCTATTTTAAGGCATTAATGCTTCTTGTCATCAATTATGATAATATCTGCAGAGGGATTTGCTTCACAGTAATATGGTTTATGCCTCAGGTAGCAGACACAGGTCAACATCACAGAACATCGTATGTAAAAGTGCATAATTTTGTAAATTATGAGTTATTTCTGAAAATTGCCAATAAAAATTTTGCATTATGTTTGACTGCACATAGAGGAAATAAAAGGAAGTAAAACTCCAGATTAGGTTAGAAGTACTCTATTTTAAGCAAAAATGTGTATCCATTTTTCCAAAAATAACCTAGCCAACACAGAAATAAACAAAAACCTGTGAAGTAATGCCAGAAAGATGAATCAGCAGGAGAAGGTTTCTGTCACCGAGCCCCATGGTACAACCAGTTCAATCTCCAGGGTCCATAATTTTTTCTCTAAGTTCCACACATTTGCTCTGTGACATGCTCTCTCTCTGTTTTCTCTTTTTACACACACACACACACACACACACACACACACACACATTCACTTTCACACAATAACCAAGGAAATAAACAATAAGTAAATAGACAAAAATGTGATAAAGTATTTAAAGGAGTGTTAACAGAAATTATTCAAAAATAGACATAAAACAACAGTAGAGGTTCCTCTTATAATAAAATAGTTGTATAGTGTTGCCTCATCAATCTAATAGGATTTGTATGTTAACAACAAATACCAGCAACTATATGAAAATGTGTTTATGACTCGTGCATGTAATATTGGAATTTCCAAGTATAGAGAAAGGCAATGTTATGTCATTTTCATTAATATTGCAAAGCATCCAAAGCTCATTCCAAGACTGAGAATTCAGAACAGACTTAACATCAGTAACACCAAGATAAAGGAAGGTTTGTAAAGTGAGTAATGTTTTCTCTATCATTGGAGGGGTACTTATCTGCATCTCCTTTAAGAAAGTTCAATAATGTCCATGTTGATGATTAATTGGTTTCAAATAATTGTGGAATATTCCTTTACACTATATATCACTGTGATTTGTTCAATAAAGAGGCTGACTAGCCAATAACTGAACAGGATAGGGTTAGGCAGAAGAGCCAAACTGAGAATGCTGGGAGAAAGTAGGGTGGAGTGGGGAAGTCTCCAGCAGAAGTAGAGAGAAGGAAGATGGGATTTCCATTCTGAGGAAAGGTACCAAGCTATGCGACAAAGCAAAGATATGAAACATGGGTTAAGCAGGATGGTGGTGGCACACACCTTTATCCCCAACACTCAGGAGTCAGAGGCAGGTGGATCTCTATGAGTTTGAAGCCAGTGTGATCTACAGAAAGAGTTCCAGGATAGGCTATAAAGCTACACAGAAGCCCTGTCTTAAACAAACAAACAAACAAAAAAGTTACTTTAATTGTAAGAAATAACTTTTAATAAGTCTGAGATGTTGGCCAATCATTTATAATTATTAATAAACCTCAGTGTGTTTATTTGGGAGTGGCTTATGGAACCCTTCCACATTCAAATAATTTTACTAAAACAAAAAAGTATGTTTGCATCCTTCTCTTGATTTTCAGTGCACCATGATATATTTTCTCCTTATTACCATTTACATTATCAAATAGTTGATTTTTTTAGCTGTAATATTTAATTTCTACCAGATAGATGGATCTGTATCAATGCTTTGGAGAATTTTTCTTCTGTTCTTTTATACTCAAGAATCTGACACATTTGTATGAATTCAGTGGGTTAGCCTAGTGTTCTTTGATATCTTCCTCTGCATAGTTTAATCTTCCAAAGCAGGCCTGAAATGATTGACACAAGGTACTTCTGTTGGTCACGGCACTGCATTGCCTACTTAACTGAAACCTAAAATTGATTACAGGTGGTTTTCTAAGTCGATATGAGTACAAGAATATTGACAATAATACATTCAATGGCAAATAGTCCTAACACAGATGGAAAGGTAGGATTTTTCTTCCATGATAATTTTCAAAAAGAAAGGATGATCTTATCAGATAATACAGCACATAAGACAGAATAACTATCATTCTTTGTTCAAATTTTGCTTTTCATATTGTTATGTAAGAGGGATGGTGGGCTTTTTTTGTATATTTGACATGTATATGACAGTGTGATATAGAAAACAATTTTTGATATGGGATATAAGAAAAACAGTGTTTCCTCTTTTGAGTAACTTACTAAACACTGTAGGTTCATTATCTCAAAGCATTCTGCAATGCAATATTATGAGGTTTTGTTCACAGCCATTTCTATTGTGTTAATAACAGAAGTAAAGAAATTTACCTTCTGCGTTAGAATCTCATACGTAACCAATTTCAGATGCATTTGAACTTATGTTACTTGATAACAGAAACGATTTACTTTGGGCTCTTTAGCTTGTGTTGTATACACTCTGGAGTTCCACAAAAGCAGAGTCAGTTATGTATCAATATCCTAAAGTTTTAGTGATAATAATTTCCTCTCAAATACCAAGAGCTACTGTAGCACACATCAGTGTGTGAGACACTAACACACTATCGTATTATCTCTTTGTGGGTTTCAGAAAGCTATGAAAGACTTGTGACTTAAAATATAGCTAATATCTCTCTGTTGAGCTTTTACCTTTTATTATCTCAGTATTTTATCTCAATATTATAGCTACTGGTTTCCGTTTGAACACTGGTTTCTCTAAATAGTAATAAGATGGTGTTTTGCTGGGGGCAGCCTTTTATAAAGGTTCAAAGAAAAATGAGTTTGTAGAGAACCTTCAGTTCAGACTCAAGTCTGAGATAATGGACATGATAGGAAGTAAAGAAACACTTCAGGGAGCTGCTGTCTTGGGTTGACAGGATAGCTCCAGCCACAGAGGTTCTGTTCAAATACCTGATGGGCAAGTAGTGAAGCAAGCAGTCTTAACGAAAGCACCCTCAGGGCAGGCAGCAGCTGGAAACAGTTGTGTCTACTGGAATGAAGTCTGAGTGGGGCATCCTGAATCCTGGTGTGAACCTGTCATGTGTGAAGCAGAAGTTTAATGACTCGGTCATGACTGGCCTGGAAGCGTATCTGTACACTTCAACCATTTCCTTCATCTTCGTTTGGATGATCACCAGAGTTTGAATAGATGGAAGGACTGGTACTCTTCCAATGATACCACAGGAAGTAGCAGAACCTTTCTACCCTTTATTTTCTCCTAATAAAATTAGATTTTTTAATACAATATATTCTAATTACAATTCCTCTAGTTCCTCAAAGATCTTCCTCACCTCCCCTATTCCAACTGAATTCAATTCCTTCCTATAGCCTCCTTAGAAAACAAACACACATCTAAATAATAATAATAAAATAAAATATGATAAAACAAAACATCATTATCAAGAACAACAAAAAAATGGAACAAAATAAGTAAATGAACATAAGAAAAAGAGACCAAGAAAAAATAAACACATATACATGGATATACAAACAGGAATTCAATAAAAACACAGAACTGCAAGAGAAGATGTAAATGCAAAGGACCTGTAAAGTCAAACACAAACAAAAGAACTCCCAAGATAACACTGAGTTACTTTCATGTTGGCCAAACCTTTTTAAAGTGCTTCTTGATAGGAATGAGAGAGGTCCCCAAAACTTCTCTAGGAGGCAATGAGGAGATTCCTTACTTCTCCATTCACTCTGCATGGACTGGCCAACCACGGCCTGGCAGCTTAGTGCCAGCTTTTTATTCTCCTTCAAATTTGCTACCTCACCATGGACTAAAAGCTAAGGGGTCCAAGGATTAATGACCACAACCTCCAAAAACTTCATCTCAAGCAGATCTTTCCTACTTTTACACCCATGAAAAATTAGTCATTCTGTGACTCCAATGGTTGCTACCACAAACATATGCTCAGTTGCCAATCGCTCAGAGTGATACTAGGAACAGTGATAAATGCAGAGATAATGTGTCAGGGCCTTTAGGATACATAATGCTTCCTACACTGTCATCAGTTTAGGGAGAAAAACATTCTCTTGTGTCCCAACAAGTTGTTACTGTAGATCTGTCTGGTTCTTGCTGCTGGGTTTCAACCTTAACTAATACAGTCACACTTCCACTAAAACTGTCAAACTTTGCTGAGACTGCAAGTGTTAAGATAAATGATTAAAAAAATGGATTTTAGAAACAAGTCAGGCCATAAAAATAGCTAGTGACAAGACGAACACATCTAGTTATTTCAGGGAGGCTTGCTGACAAAATTGCAAGACGAACACATTTGAACATTGTCCTAATATTGCTGCTTTAAGAGAAAGATAAGGTAAAATACTTTATAAAGTCGAAACTGAAAGAATTTGCTGACTTGAAGAAAGAGAAGCAAAATTAATGAAGAACCCAAGATCTAGTAAATGTTGATTGGGTGACTGATGATACCATTAAATAAAACAGGAAGCATGAAAATAGATCGAGACTACTGGGAGGAGGAAGAGTTTGTTTTTGTTGCAGGAGATTGAATTGCTGATGAAGTGTTTAAACTTGGTTGCCCCATGTAAGAGGAAGATTTAGCCTGCTCCAAAAAGGAAACAGATTCTTTATGAGCATAATAGGTTTCCCTCTCAATTTTCCCTAGCATTAGAGAAAGCTATGACAATGAAACAATTTGATAATGTATGCAGTATTGGGGATTTTTATTTTTGTTGAGGATGCTTTGCTTTGTTGCCTTTTTTTTTTCCATTTACAACATACGGAAAACATCCTTGGAAAGGGAAATGGTAGTTTTTATTTTGTAAAATAGAAAAATTTGGAAATTTTCTATTTGTAAATATTATAAAACAATCAAAGATGAATAAATTTTACATTTCATTCTTACCTTACTATCTATTAGGACTATAAGGGACACACACACACACACACACATACAGTACATAAATTGCGTATTTGTTCTTAGTTATTTTTCTCATAGTGCTTAAAATTGAAGAGAGAGCTTGTTTATTACAGACTAATATTTTACTACTTAAGTATACCCCCACCACCTATTTTTTAGTCTCGATTTTTACTTTTCTCATTTTTTTCTGAAACTTTATGTTTTAAAATAGCATATAAACTTGAAGGAAATCTTTAACCTTTTTATTCCTATTAACTTTTAATCTAAATTTGAAAAATAGTACTGACTGGAGAGATATATAAGTAAAGGTGCTTGCCACACAAGAATGAGGATCCAACCTAATCTTTCGTTATTCAAAACCACAGGCAACATCAAATGTCTACTTCACAGTGAATCAGGATTAATAAAAACTCAGAGAGAGAAATTGGGGTTCAACCTGAAGGTCAGAAAAGCAAAACAGCCAGCCATTATTTCTTACCTCTACCTCAGTCTAAAATGGTGATCCTCCAAGAATCTCAGAATGAGACTGTGACTGTGAGCTTTCTCCTCCCATTTTATATTCTGCTCTAGGGCTTGGGTTAAAAGGGTACACCACTGAAATGAAAGGCATGCACTCCCTGGTTTGTATGTCAACTAGTGTGGGCTACTGGGATTAAACGTGTGCTTTACCACTGCCTGATCAGTAAGACTGAGCAGTCGGGCTGTTTTACGTTCTGATCTTGGGATAAACTTTATTTATTAAAATACAAATGCGTTGCCACTATATCCCAGCTCTCATTATGGAAAGGAACAGGAGCATCTCTAGAATTTATTATCCAGGCAGACCAGCCTATTCAATGATCTTCAGGTTCAGTGAGAGATAGTGACATAAAAAATAAAACAAAGAGTGATTAAGAAAGACAGCGAACATCAATTCCTAGTCTTGGCACTCATGTACACGCCCTCACACAGAGAAGCACAAACACTCACCAGTTCTATCCCCAAGAACAGTATTTACCCATTTTTGTTTTTCTGATTGTGTATAGTGGGGTTATGTGATAATGAACCTCAGAATGATTTCCAAAACAGGAAAGCAGACATTTTAATTCATTATTTAACCTTCCTTCTTTAATTATTATTTTGAGTCTTTATATTTTGTGGTGCTGTGATTTACTACTCTAGATGTAGCTTTGGTTCTATCTTTGCTTACCTAATTAGTGAGTTTTCTAAAACATTATATTATATGTACTAATTGGCCCATTCACACAGGAGATGGTACTTACTTAAATTACCAAATGACAATTTAACAAGATTCTTGTATGAAGCTTACCTTTTTGGGGACAGTGGTCCCTCTTTTCACCAGTAACAGTATCCCAGGGAAACATTTTCACTCTTTCTCAATCCTTCGTCTTTATGCTATGTGACCATAAGTATCAGGAAGAAGAAAGTAGACAGTCGGATTTTTTTTTTGCCTTAGTTAGTTGCCTGTCCCTGTGATTGTCATGTGTCTCAAGTTGAATCAAAATGTGTATGTTAAGCAATATACAGAGAACCTTAAAAAAGAGTTGTACATGTCCTACCAATGTAGCTCTCCAAACATTTTAATTATGAAAGAATGAGTAGCAAATCCAATACTACAGACAAAAGAGATTTGTTCCCAACTTTATCATGCTAAATCTCCAATGACAAAATCAGTATATGTTTCCAAAGAAGAAGGTAGAGGAAAACATGTATAAAATAAAAGCTTTGCTTTTTTTAATTAAGAGATGACTATGAAAGACTCTTATTCATACTTAATTCCACAAGTACAAATAAACTTGAGGCAAATAAAAACTACATTATTGACACATATTTGGACTATATAAATCTTCAGAATCCATGTAAAAGTGGAATTAGCAAAATGACTCCAAAATTCTTCAATATAAGTTAGATTCCTTGAATCAAAACTTTCTAATATATATTGTATTTATGAAAGCAAACATATTGACTATATGGACACAGAACACAGGAAGGTTTAATTTGAATTATGAGATTATAAGTATATTATTCTATGAATAATATTATTTAATAATGGATTTAGATTATTTGACAATGGAGGGTTTTTATAAACAAATACTTAAAAGTAGAGCATTAAAATTACATAAAAATTGATTATTTGGCTTTTATAGAAACTGATAATTTATGTAGGAATAAAATTATAAGATTGGAAAAATTAAGACAACAAATTTGTAAGAGTTTACTAATATAAACTGTTGAAATAGGAGCGGCGGCAGGGCTGCGTCCCCGGCACCCGGCCGCCCGCATGGCTAGCTTATACCCAGAAATAATTACACGGAAACTGTATTTTTTCAAACACTGTCTGGCCCGGCTAGGTCCAGTTTCTTATTGGCTAGCTCTTACATATTGTTCTAACCCATTTCTAATATTCTGTGTAGCCCATGAGCTGGCTTACCAGAGAGGATCTTAACCTGCATCTGTCTGGAGTGGGAGCATCATGGCGACTCCTCCTCTAACCTTCTTTCTCCCAGAATTCTCTTCTGTATACTCCGCCTACCTAATTTTCTATCCAATAAAATGGGCCAAGGCAGTTTCTTTATTAGTAAGAAATCATTCCCACATCATTTCCCCTTTTTCCGTTTAAACAAAAAAGAAAGGCTTTAACTTTAGCATAGTAAAATTACATATAACAAAACAGTTATCAAGTAAGAATTACAGTTACAATATTTATATCTATTTTATCTCTTATCATAACTAAGGAAAACTATAACTATTTATTCTTCAACTCCATCAAAGACTCCAGAAGGATATAATATTATCTAAGTAAACAAGAAATAAGAAAACTCTAGAAATGACAGAGACATCTCGCTGCCTGGACAGTCACCCAAAGTTCCTCTGTACCGTTGGGGCATCCATCTTCGGCCTACAGGCCCATGGTATCCAGATACATTTCCATGAAGCAGGAAATTTTAAAGACAGTTCAGTCACTTTCTGCTGTGTTCTGTAGAATGTCTTGTAGACTCTTTCATGAATCAGGAACCCCGAAAGACCATCTCACCTTTAGGCAAGTTCAGCAGTCCTCTCTCTGAGGGTTCTCTGTGTCCAGTTTATGCAACAGTCCAGGCAAGAGCAGTTTCTTGCCCAAATGACTATCCAACTCCATAAGGATCCTCTTCGATGCCCATCTTCCTCTTGAAGTAGCTGGTGCTGCCAGGAGCAGACGTGTCTCCTTGTCATGAAAAGTCCTAAGTTATTAAAATATTTTAAATGCCATATTCTGCAGTCTTTGAAAGATATGAAGAATGCCTATCTAATTGAAATATATCTCTATATATCTAGAAAATCTAACTAACATGACTACAAGCTTAACTATTAGCAATGATTATCCATTAACAACCTATATTTCCTAATTATACATTACATTTTAAGTGAACTACATAATCACAATACCTTAATCAAGTTCAAAAATACATATACATATAACAAAATTGACCTTAAAATCCATACCAATGCAAATTATTCATATCTATATCATATCCCCCTTTAAATGTAAAAGAACATTTATAAACAATATTTGGGAACATGGGCGTAGTTTTTTCTCTCCAAACTGCTTCCTGCTGAATGGGGGCACTGTTAATCAGATCATTTAGGGTGTAACCTGTGTGTCAGGTTCATCTCGGTTGGCAGTTGAGTGAAGTAATTTTTTGAGGGTGTTCACAGCAACCTTTCAGGAGGGCGTGGTCTATCATACCATACCGGGATAGATGCAATCCATAGGGTCACATCCTCTGTGGAAACAAAAGAAGACCCTCTCCAAAGCATCATATCCTTAGATCCAAATTTTGAAGTCAAGATACCTTTAGAACATATGTGCAGGTTCAGCTTAGCAGCCCATATAATAAAATGTCTCTTTGTACTTAGCTCCTTCACAGTCAAAAATTTTAAAGAAAACACAATGTACATAATCCAGACTCTCTGTGAATTTTTCATTTTTACGTGGCTTATTTTTCTTTATTTCTCTTAATCTATAACTATCTGTACTTCTGTACTCTGTCTCTTTAAAGACTTTACCCTTTTTCTTTTTAAGACATTAACTTTATTCTTTATATTCTCTTTTTTTCCCCAAGCCTACGTACATTCATCCAACGGTGTCTGAATCTGTTTTACTGTGAATCTGTATTTTTTTTTTTATTATCCAGGAGCATTTCTTAAAATGTTAAGCATTTCTTAAAAACTTAAGTTGCACCATGTATAGGTAATACGGTACTGCCTGTGTCCTGCCCAGTCTAAACCTTAACTGCACGGTTTTAAGGTAATTACGGTAGTTCCTGCCTGAGATCAGCACAGTTCAGCAAGGAGCAGCCGCTCCTGCCTCAGAGTCATTTGGTGCTTTTGAGCTGAGCACAGTTACAGGCAAACAGCAGTTTACATTGGAGCCGCAATCAGCAATTTAATTTTGAGACTGAGTGTGCAGCACAGAAACTCTTTTTATCCAAGTTACAGCCAAATCTGACACGCAGAGCACTGCGCAGTCTGAAAACGCGTCTCTGTATGGCAGCAGGAATCCGCCATGCTCTTCCGCCTGCCTAAGCCTGATTCCGCCATCTGCCCAGGTGTAGGCAGGGAACGCTGAGCCATCGGCAGGTCTCAGAGCAATCTCCTCCGATCCCAAGTGGGAACAGAAACATCCAGTCCCATAAAAGCCTTGAAATGCTTTAAAGCCAGAGTTCACGCTGGCAGTACAGCCCCAGGAAGCCGCGCTTTAAAATGACGCAGCTTTTTTTCTCTGCTGCTGTTGCTGAATCAGGAATCTCTCTACAGCACGCCACCAACAAAACAGCAAAAATCTGTGTTAAACTCTCTCTCCCTTATTTTTAAGCCTTCTCAGGTTTTTAAGTGGATTTAGCCCCACGTTGGGCGCCATCTGTTGAAATAGGAGCGGCGGCAGGGCTGCGTCCCCGGCACCCGGCCGCCCGCATGGCTAGCTTATACCCAGAAATAATTACACGGAAACTGTATTCTTTCAAACACTGTCTGGCCCGGCTAGGTCCAGTTTCTTATTGGCTAGCTCTTACATATTGTTCTAACCCATTTCTAATATTCTGTGTAGCCCATGAGCTGGCTTACCAGAGAGGATCTTAACCTGCGTCTGTCTGGAGTGGGAGCATCATGGCGACTCTTACTCAGCTTCTTTTTCCCAGAATCCTCTTCTGTATACTCCGCCTACCTAATTTTCTATCCAATAAAATGGGCCAAGGCAGTTTCTTTATTAATAAGAAACTATTCCCACATCAATAAACTTAACAAAATTGCATTGGATATATTAGTCACTAAGGAGTCTTTAGGCCAATCTAGTTAAATAATGATATGGAAAAGTCTAGTCTAAGACTGCAGAGAGGAAGGTCACAGCTTTCTTCCAAGCCTGGAGAAATTAACTCACATTCCAACACAAAGATCTTTGACTGAGGCTGGTTTTCTGAGGTTACCCAGGATCATAGCCATAAACCCATACTCATTTAATTTCTTCCATTTATAATCACTAAAAGAAGATCTAGGACAATTTCCAAAGTGGCTCAAAGATTTTCCTAAAACCTATGTGATTAAATGTAGACCAAACATGCGAAAACCTGTCTATCAAATATTTCCTGTTTTATTTTATTTTTTTAAATATTTATTAATTTATTATGTATACAGTGTTCTGTCTGTGTGTATGCCTGCAGGCCAGAAGAGGGCACCAGACACCATTACAGATGGTTGTGAGTCACCATGTGGTTGCTGGGAATTGAACTCAGGACCTTTGGAAGAGCAGGCAATGCTCTTAACCTCTGAGCCATCTCTCCAGCCCCATATTTCCGGTTTTAGACTGTAAGTTGGGGATTACTTCATGATGCCAATTCTGTTTCTGTTATTAATGACTAAATATGTTTCCTAAAGAGAGTAGTCATCATCACTCCAGGACTAGACAAAATAAAACTGATGTAGATACTCAATTCACTGTCTAGAAACAAAGAAAAGCGAATACATAGCAACTTTGATTATCTTTCCTTATAAGACATCGAAATTTAGAACAACTGACTTTCAACATTTTTCTTTGGCCAGTGATGTGGAAAATAATGATTAAATCTAGGATCTGTAATGATGTCCATACAAGGCATTATTTACTAAGCAAATCAATGTGGTCACTGGAATGTAGTATGGATCTTTTTTTTGATGGGTTATGATAATGAGTAGTAGGGTAGCAGTCAAAGTTCACACTCTACTATATTGTGGTATATAGGAGTTCGCTATCTGGTAGTCACATAGTGAATCTTGCCAGCCATGGTATTGATGAAATAATGACACATATAAAAAAAATATGATATGCCGTGCATGGCACAGCAACGTGCATGAAAGCTATGCTGATCAGAGCGTCATATACTCTAATACAGAAACTGTCCCTTTGCATCTCTTGGTCTTATGTGAATTGCATTATAATCCTTAACAACAATTTTTGTGTTTTTTCACTATGTTTTTGGGGAAAATATATGGTAAAGCAACACATGTTGCCAGTTTTGGATGGGCCCGCACAAAGAAGGGAATTTCAACATTCGATGCCATTTTGCGCCATTCTAAAATCTTTGTAATGCAAGTGAAAACCCTATTCTGTTGCAAAAGATATGCCTATAACAGTTTCACTTTCAATAAAATTTCCATTTATGTTCATCTCATCTCTCTATAAACCTAACAGAAATAGGAAAAGGCCCAGTGAAGGGCAATGAGAAAACCTGAATTCATCATCTATAGCAGGGAACATTTTATAAATGAGGAGAAGATTAAAAAGAGTAGACTGAATCAGCCTGAGAAGATGAAAGGTTAAAGGTGATGAAACAGGCATGCTAACTAAGACAGACATAGATACATCGAAAACCTCTCTATCCTCCCATATCTACTCTTCATTCCTAATCAGAAAATGAAATAAAGTCTGTGCCTGTGTTTCCCCTTTCTGTATTCTTATCACAGGGTGGTAAATGCCACAACTTTAAAGATATAATTCTAGTGTAATGAATTTCACATGAAAGTGATACAGGAATGAACATCAAGAATATAAGTATATATAAATTGTATAAGTCATGTGATTCTGTTTGTTGGTAGGTATTGTATTCAAAACTATGGTTGTGCCAATTAAAATTGGTCAATTGGTCTTTTTATTGTCATCATCATGTTATTCTTCACCTATTTGATGAAGGATATTAAGTATAAAATTCATTATCAGTTTAAGGAGAAACTAAAAGGTTTGTTGTGGAAAGTGCATGTAAGAACTTGAATTAAGGTGCAACCAATGAGTAATTAGAGAGAAGAGTCTCCTGGTTGCCTGTGGAGACCAGATCAGTGGGAATTTAGTTTCTCTCTTACGTACAGACTATAGTGTTAGTCTAAGAGGGGAATTGATGCTGATGATATTGTTGCTCAGTGTGGATAACATGAGGACCAAACACATTTCTCTCACTCTTGCTGAGACAAGAAAATTAGAAATCTGCACACTCAGAACCAGAGCCTAACTCCTGGGAGACAGAATTTCCCTTCAGCCTTTGTAAGCTCTACTACTACCAAAGACCAGTGTCTGTGGCCTGCAATCAGTGTGACAAGAAACAGGTGGTCTTCAGGAGAGAGAACTTTGAGAGAGGCTAGAGAGAATGGAAGGAAGACTTGAAAACACTATGTAGCTTGACAGCACTTCGAGCCTTAAATTATTTTTTATGTGCCAAATCATTTGAACTTTTTCATCTTTTAAATCTCCACTGTTCAATATATATTTATTTATCCAAAAGAGCTTTAGAGAGGGACAGGAATTGGTTCTTATTCTACAACTACGAAGTTAACCAAAATGGCTTACATAGCATGCATTATAAGGAGAGAAAGTATTATAGTTCAATTTTGGTTTCCCTAATTTTGAGGAAGGGATAAAAGACAAAAAAAGAGGCAGAGATTGTTATTCTGGTAAGGGAGGCAGGTGAGAGATTCATGGTCTGTCCTAAAGACAAAATTATTGAGCCATTTTAAATCAAAGGCAAATTAAAAGTAACTTGCAAACATGCTTCTTTCCTAATTTACAAAGTTTCATATGGAATGCACCCAGTTGTCATAAGATCAGTGAGGTGACCAAGCTCAGGAAAATACACAGAAATGAAAAGCTGGCAACTTTCTGAGAAGTGGAAAAGCCGTTAGTATAAACAGAGTGGTTTAGATTCTGGGTTCTTAGCCAAAGAGAAGCACAGGAACTGCCATATTCTTTCTGACCCCATCAAAGAATGAAATCTATTTTTACAGAGATCAGCTGATCCAGACTCCTCCACGAAGGAAGTAATAACAGCATGAGCAATGTTGAATACTTAACAAAAAGGATTTTGTTAATGTTCCAACATTCAGATAAAAAGCAAGTATAAATTCAGTTCTGTGCTTTCATAGCTCAAAATTTATATCCACCTTTCTTTCAGAAGGTGAAAAATCATTTCATTATTATAAAATCTATTTGGTTAAATGAACAGGAAAGAAAAAATTTAGAGAGTTTTTCTTTGTTTTCTTTGGAAAAGGGAGGACAGAGAACAGAAAGCGGAGCACACTTAAGCATCCACAAAGCGTTAAGGTTAGCACTGATGATGACTGGCAGAAGAAAGAGAACACAGTAATAGGAACCAAGACAGTCAGTACAGCTCTGTGGAAGAAGAAGCATGCAATTCAGGCGTGGGCAGGAAGGCTGAGCTGCCCACCGAGAGGACTGATAAAGTCAGGGGTAGATCGATAAAGGATTTGGGAGCTGGGAAACAGCTGGTGCTTTTATTTAAGAGAAAAATTAAACTTAGAAAGTTTGTGATATCAATACAACATTGCCATCGTAATAGTCCCCCCCCCCTCCAAGGAGGCGCGTGACATAGTGACAAAGATGGGTCCTTAAAATCGGAACGTTTCTCAGGATAAAACTGCAGGTCTTGATAGATGATCACTACAAACTGCAAGAGAAGCAAATAGAAGATTGGATTGTGGGCATTACAGTTTATGAGGATTTGGAAGTAGTGCCTGCATCGGAACTAGTGTTTTACAAACAGAATGTGATTTTTTTTTCAAATAATCCAAATAAAAATAGATGAATGACAGAAATAATGTGGGAGGTTGTGATAAAAGAATTGACAAGTTTGCCCAATTTATGGGTGTTCTCTGCTGCATGTCCACTGTAGTATGATAGCGGAACTTCTGACCTGAGTCCTCTTTTTGGTTTGTACCTGTCAATTAACTCCTATTGCAGCTACTTGTTATTTTACCTTCCCCGGAATACACATGGGTCATGGGGCTGCAGGCTGGGGAATCAATTGCTTGTCTGCATGTCATAAACTAGTGCTGTCTGAACGGCACTTTCTCACACACTGAAAAGGAGTAATACTAGCTAACTACACAAACACCATTGTCCTTACTGTGTCCTTTGCTGGCTGAAGCTGATGTACAACAGCAGGTACTTCAGAAAGAAATGCTGTTGGAACTTGTAAAGACTGGCCATCCGTAGCACTGTCCTCTTGGCTTAGAGAAACAGCATAACTGGCTTTGATGTTTGACTGTTGGGAGGTATTTTTGAGGAATCTCTCCAACAAACAAAGCGGCACCACATGAATGATCAAAACAGAGCTATGATAGCAGAATCTGAGAATATCCTCCCAGCCAACATAAGACAGCTGCTTTGCATTTTCCTTAACGTTACCTTTGCATATTGTTCTTAAATTTGTAAGAAATTTAGTGGCCTTTAGTAGCAAAAGCTTTATCATTACAGTTTTGAAATGTTTTCAAATGACCTTTCTTGGGCTATTGTGGCGATGTGTTAAATTGTCTGACCTTAATCAGTTCTACTTGTTATAGGTGTCACTAGAGATATTTAAATGGTCCAGAACCTGTGAGAGACTATAAATCAGAGGATGCCTGTCAATATTGTACAGAAACATCCAAGTTTCAATAATAGCGCATTTAGCAAATGGTCATCTGAACATGTGGATGCTATTTGTAAAATTAATTTCTACCTTGCTTCCATTTCAGTTTTCAAATCTTGAATTGTTTCCATTACCTGTTTGTTCATTTTTTCTTGGTTTCCCAGGGTCTCATGTACGTATTTACTCAATTCTTCAAACTTTTTGTTATACTTTTCATTTATTTCTATAAGGGTGTTTTTTACATGTTGTTTAAGGGACTCTATTGCTTTCATAAAGTCAATTTTTTCCACTTCTGTGTTAGGGTGTTCAAGTCCTTCTGTTGTAAGATCATTGGGTTCTGGTGTTTTCATGTTGTTTTTCGGATTGTTGGATTGTTGGGTGAATTCTTGCCTTGGTGCCTGCCCATTTCCTCCTATTGAAGCTATCTAATGGGTCTTTTGAATGCTCTTTGGATTAGAGGGGGAGGGAGAGAAGGAGGGGGGGGGGGGGGGGGAAATGGGAGGCTGGGAGGACGCGGAAACTTTTTTTTTCTTATTCTCAATAAAAAAAAAAAAAAAAAAAACGGGTTAGGTTTCCCTGTTGGCCAGGGGCTCCTCCTTCAAAATGCTGTCGCTCTGTTTCCCTGGCTCCTGCCAGGGGCCCAGTTCCCTTTCGCCCCTCAGAAGGGTCTTCAGGAACAGGTCCCGGCTCCTTCTTTGCTAGGGATCTCACCAACCAAAAGCCTACCTCTTTGCTTTAATTGTAGTGGGGCGATCTGCTCTCGGTGTTGTGCGCCGGTCCCCGCTGTCTGCCGCCTCCTGCACCTCCCTGGTGCTCTCTGGTGCTCCCTGAGCCTGCGCTGCCCTGGTGCTCTGCCGCCCCGCCTGGGCCTGTGCCGGTGGTCTGCCGCCCCGCCTGGGCCTGCGCCACCCCCTAAAATTAATTTCTAGACTGTTGTAAATAGCCTACACTTCTTTAGATCTCTATGATTACAATTTCTTACAGCCAGCCTGAGACTCAAGAGTTATTTAGCTAACGACACTGAACAACTACCTCTCTAGCATGTAGGCTACCCAATACTTTCACGTAATTAATACAATACATCCTTTGTTATGCATACATACATATGCACATAGGAACTCACGGCATGTATTTATTCTATTCCAGTCAGTTGTGCTCCTTTCAAGAACTCCAATATGGGATCTAAAAATGTAGCAACCTCAGTATAATCAGGTTAAAAATATTTTATAAGTGCTTATACTAAAAGTCTCACTACTTCCAAACACTACCATAGTGACCAGCCCAGATGATCTCTTTATGGAATTGTGTGTGTGTGTGTATGTGCATGTGACTGAGCATGTTTGTATGTGTAGAGAAAAAACTATGTTTAGTGAATCTTCTCTTATTCTCTTAAGTATATACACATATTATCTATCTATCTATCTATCTATCTATCTATCTATCTATCTATCTATGTATCTATCTATCTCTTCAAATTTCTAATTTATATTACAGTAGATGACTAACTTTAAAAAATGGAAATGCATCAAATGTACATTAAGTAAATATAGTAATTATCTCACTTGAATGCCTAATTTATCATTAATGCTTTTAAGCACATAGTGGGTACAATAGACAATCAGTTTACTTACAGCACATTAAATCAGCATTCTATCGCAACAACAATATATTAATGTCTAACATATGACCAAAATGCAAGGACGTTCTCAATATCATGAATAAATCTGAACTTTTTTTCTGGATGACAAATAATGACAAGGACAAGAGTTGAAATAAGTGATGCCCTTGCTCTTCTCTCTGTGAACTTGTTTTCAGCGCATTCCTACCAGAATAATATTTCTGTCTTCCTCGTTCATGAACTTCCAGTGAACCTCTCAAACTCATTCCAAATGTCATTTCCCCTGGAAAAGTATATTTGATTGTTCTAGACAAAGTTAATTATCCTTTTACTACTTATGTGCACCAGCTAATAGTGTCTCCAAACATACTTACAAAAGCCACTTGCTTGCTGTATACTAAGGAGAAAATTTACATACCATTTATCTTTTTTCTACTTTTTTCCCCTTACATAGCTATACTTAAGCCAGGCTTGTTGAATAAATATAAGGGAGATGAGTGGAAAAATTATTTCAATTTTAAAGTATGAATTATGTATAAGACACCTTGTAAAACAGCAAAAAAAGAAACATTTAACGATCAACAATTGGTAAAATTATTGTTATTAGGAAGCCTTTAGTTTTGGATTTCTAAACACTAACATTTTAAAATGTGTTTATTTTTGGTGTGCTCTGATGTTAAACTCAGAGTTACATGTTTAATCCCATAAGTATCATGGAATGTAGTTCATTCACGTTGCTTTTTCTTCCTTGCACCTTCTCTCTCCTCAGTCTTGGCATCAGAGGTCAGAGCCCTATGTTCTCCACTGCACCCTCATTCACACCCTATCCTACTCATAACCATTCCTTATGTTAGAGTTAAAATTACCCATAGAATGCATTTTCTCTTTTTTTATGATACAATTTTTATGTAATTAAAGAGGCCATGAAGATATTCAGTGTTGTACATTTTGTGAATATTCAAGAATTTATCAGGAAAAAAAAATGATACTCCACTTATCTCCTTTTATGGGCAATTGTTTCTCAGTTTCCTCATATTTAGTTGTGTGTCTGTTTGCAGCATACTTTCTAAGAGAATTCAGGAAAGTGGGAACTTAAATGAAATGAACACATCTAGTTTATGTCACATAGATACATACTAAATGTTTTTCTACAGTTTTATAGTCTTAAGTATACAAAATATTATTATTTTATTATTAAAATAACAAGGCTATTGTTCTTACTCTCCATATTTGCTAATGATTTCTACATTTAAGAGTTTTACCTTTATCATAGTCATTTGAACTAGCCACTGCCTAGGGGCTCCAGTAGCAGACTATAACACTACACACTAGAATGTATCATCAAACAGCACTTCTGGGTACTGAATTCCTGCCGAAAACATCCAGGCCATAGTGGAAAAAAGACCTTTGTGTGTCTTGCTTCCTAGGCCAATCCAAGAACACTTTTTGTGTTCCTGAGAAGATACCTGGTCTTCTACTTAAAGAAAAAAGGAGGAGGAAGAGGAAGAAGAAGAGGAAAGAGGAGAAGGAGAAGGAGGAGGAGGAAAAGGAGGAGGAGGAGGAGGAGGAGGAGGAGGAGGAGGAGGAGAAGAAGAAGAAGACTCTAATCTCCATTATATATAATTAATAATAATTATATATCTAATAATATCTAATAAATATCTAATAATAATAATAATTAGAGAAGACTCTAATATAATTAAGATTATATTAGAATTAAAAATGTGGATGTCAGCATGTCATACCTTCTGGACAAAGATAAATCTCTATTTCCATTAGGCCCACAGGGAATATTATTGCTTGTCCTGTACATACAAGGTCTGCTGTTACATATTTATAAGATCCTCTAATCACCTTATGTAAATTTAAGGTGATGTACTGATAGTCAAAGAGCAAGTAGAATCATCTAGTAACATAAAAACAAAATGATATTCAAGAGAAGATCATAGGAAGCCAACACCATCTCTTGAATCCTGTGTGCTCTGCGGAAGCCTCATATGATACACCCAGAGTAAAGATTAGTCAGTGCTCTAAGCATTATTGGGTGCAGAGAGATAATCTAAAGCATATTGGAGCAGTGAAAATTACCAAATCACTATACTTCATGTGGAATACCACTGCTGATCCTGGACTAAAAGTAATAGGGAATCTGCATGTTTGGTAAGTGATGAAGGTTTACAATTCCATTATCCAAAAATAGTTAGAGTCAAATAACTAAGCTAGAAAATTGTACATGGTCAGCTCTTATCACAGAGAAAACTAACATTATATTAATATCCACCAGGAAAATATAGCTAGAAGAAGAAATATAATCATGAAGACAAGCACACACACAAACACACACACACATATACACATACATACATGGAGTTTAGTTTAATGTCATGGGTATTGCTAGAAGTAAACTAAATACAACAATTTTTTTCAGCTCTCGGGATAGAGAGACATTTTAAAATATTTTTAAATAGGCAACATCATATATATA
>NW_026067914.1:8990819-8994672 GCF_014885135.2 Alexandromys fortis | reverse complement strand
ATATACCCTTTGGTATTCCCTATAGGCAAGTGGTAAAACTCAAAAGCTAGGAGTGTTACAGAATTTTTGTTAAAGGTATGTCATATTTGTTTATGTCATGGAACATTTGTTTAAGGGTGCAAAGATGTACTGGGTTTTTTAATGCTGCATTTGTTTAACTCTTTGAAACAGTGTTACTTTGCCTGTCTGAAACACCTTATTGGTCAAATAAAGAGCTGGATGGCCAATAGCAAAGCAGAAGTCACAAATAAGAGAAGAAATTTGGGAAGAAAGATGGAAGAGCAAGAAAAGAAATAAAGGAGAACATAAGGGGCCAGTCACCTAGTTAGATGGCAAGTCACGTAGTAAGAAATAAAGGAAGGTCTACAGGAGTAGAGAAAGATAAAAGACCTGTGGCAAAATTAGAAGGGGTAATATAACAACAACAAAAAAAAGCTGGCTGCAAATAATACATGCTAAGGCTGGGCATTTATAAAAAAGAAAAAGCCCTCATGTGATTTATTTGGGATCTGGGTGGTGAACCCCTCCAAAGAGCCAAGAAACAAAAAGAAAAAAAAAATCAACTACTAAACTACACAGGAGAGTACTCTATAAACCACCCATGAAGATGTCTTTCTGCAAGGAGAGAACTGCCAGTAGAGGGTAGAGAAAGGTCCATGAACTGGACTCAGGCTTCTTACTACAAGAAGAGATTTTTCTCTAGACTTAACCAAACAGTAGTTTTATGACTGAAAACAAAACAACTCGAATAAGTATTTCATAGCTTTAAAATAAGTGTCTGAACATGATTCAACACATAAGGTGTTGCTAAAAGTTAAATGAGTCAATGCAGTTTAGTTGTTTTGAAGACTCATGGCAACATCATAAGCACATAAGGAATGGTGTGTGTAAATGTGTAGACTTCTGTACCGAGGAATCAACACTGAAATGGATGACACTGAGTCTGAAAATTACACGTACAGTTATATCACCGGTGGCCCCCAAACTCGCAAATAACATGCATACAATCTGATTGCAAAAGTTTCCACAAATTACTTTCTTGAAAACTTATTTTGTTCCTGTGCTCAAAGCAGCGTATTGGCTGCTCTCAAGATGATTACTTTTTTTTTTTTTTTTTGCAGTTAGCTCAAACCTTGTAGAATAATGAATGGCAGCATATGATCTAAATCCAGGGCCAGAAGAAGATAAGAAAAATTTTCAGACAATGTTGTTTTGTCCTTGGACAGAAAACATCGTGAGGCAGTAGTCCCCCAAGAAGATAACAATGGACTTGTGTCTGACGTGTGGCTGCATATTGAAGGAATACGGTCTTATGTTGAAACTATGAGGGGCAAAATGTCCAAGGCATTTAAAGAATTAGTAGTGTTTGTCTTGCCCATTATATGTTATTATTAAAAGCATAAAACTTTTAGTTCTCATTTCCTGCAATTCTTTCCTTAGCATTCACTGTACACAACAATATTGGCCAATGAGTACTTTGTTTGTTTACTGCAAAGGAGGTTTTTGAGTCCCACTCTGATATCAGTGACCAAATGTGATATTTGCATAAATCATCTGTGCTTATTAAACAGAATCCTGTAATAAATAAAATAGAAGCTTTTTATCTTTATTGTGTTTTTATAGAAGTCTATATTGAATTTAATACTAAGAGAAACAAATGATAAGAGTTTATAAACTAAAATTTTGCTTCTATACTTACTCAATGAACACATGAATGTGTGTTAATTTTATAAAAATAAAATAATTCTGACATGATTTAATGTTTCCCCAGTAAAATGAATTCTCTACTAGCAAGTGCATATATGAGTGCAAAATCAAATCCAAAATGATTAATGTTTGTATCTTTATACTGACATGACTATTTTCTTTTAATCGAAGTTAAACAAGACATTTGCATTTATGCATTATTTAATTGCAGCCTATCAATGTGTGTGTTTGTGTGTGTGTGTGTGTGTGTAGGAACATGTATGGCATTCGGGAGATTACTTGTGTGAATCTATTCTTTCCTTCACTGTGTGAGTTGCAGTGCTCATACCAAGGTTATCAGGCCTGTTGGCAAGCTTTTTTTTACCCACTGAAGCATTTCACTGACCCATACGCCTTAATTGTGTTTCATCATTCTCCAGTAGAAATCTCTCTATGACTGTTATCTTACATGTGACACAGCTAGGGTTTTCTAATTACTGGTGTTGATTAGTGTGTCTATGTAATATCCTGAGTATTTTAAGCTATATGCAGCAATATTGAAATTATTTTAATTTAATGAAAAGTATAAGATTATAAATGAATGCACTTTTTAGCTAAGTGATGAACAAGTGTTTCACATAACTTAGATACATATTATGATTAAATTTGCATTATAAACCTTCCTATATTAACAAAGTGATTACTTTGTTAATTTTTTAAAAAAATCTACAAAGAGGTATGGTCTTCAATTAACATTAGAAATCTTAGAACCCAGTAGTCCTTATTGAGTTCTAAGGGGAAAAGACAGAAATCTTTAATAAATAAATAAATTAAAAAAAATAAATCTTAGAACTCTGGGTTCTGGTGTCAGAAGACCATAACAACTGTAGCAGAAACACACATACATGAGGTAAACGCAAGGAGGAAAGCTAACTTTATTCCCACACCTCTTTATACATGGACCACATAAATAAATAGCCACACATTCTAATGGGTGTCCCTTCTCCACTAATGCTTTCTATATAAATATGCCCACAGATATACCGTCCAGTTTGTTATAGGTTCTAGCCATTTGATAATAAAGATCACACTATTCAGTAAACTATTACAGCATTCATTAACTTTACCTAATGTTTTCATCTTTAATATAGCCAAACATATGTATTCTGCCTTTCTTGCCTAAAATCCTACCAAAGTAAAATATTCCTAGTGTATAAAATGATTCATCAATAAGGAGGTGGCAAAATAACAGAGAAAGGAGTTCCATTATCAATCAAGGAACTTAGTTCTGTGTTATATAATAAAGAGA
Source organism: Alexandromys fortis (assembly GCF_014885135.2). Taxonomy (NCBI): domain Eukaryota; kingdom Metazoa; phylum Chordata; class Mammalia; order Rodentia; family Cricetidae; genus Alexandromys; species Alexandromys fortis. The sequence continues at coordinate 8,991,677 of NW_026067914.1, read as the reverse complement.
GAAGAACAAGAAGAGCACACAGCATGCATAACTATTTCTTTGAGTTAAAGAAAATAAGTGGCAGATTCAGTGCATTAATTATAATAATTAATTACAAAGTAGTATTCAATTCATTATTATGTAAATTATTAAGATGCGGTAACATGATCTGTTCCTGACTTTTCTCTTTTCTGAAGGTCCTTGAGGCAAAAGTATATGTCTCCAGTCTCTGTCCCAGCACAAAGCTCCACATTTTTCTTTAATAGTAATAATCATTCCCGTGATGCGAGTATATGTAAGAAAATCGCAAAAACATATTTTAGGGCTTCAATACTTTCGGAAAACTGGAGTCAATCAATCTCAATATTTATCTCCTTTCTCCCTCCCTATTCCTACTTCTATCTCCCACTTCCACCCCCCCCACACACACACAGGAAAAGGCACAATAAAACTCCAAACAAAAACAAGTACATTTTTTCTAAATGGAATTATACATTTTTTTTCACATATGATGTGCTTGATATAGACCACTGAAGTCCCTCAAGAAAAGCAACTTGCTCTTTATCCAGAAACCAGTAGTGATTAGTGACTTCCAACACTAGGGTGTGCTAGAAAGTTCCAGATAGCTGTACAAAATAGCAATATATTAAATCTACCATTGGAAACTCTGAATCAATTGTTTGGAGTGACACCTGAAAATCAATCATCTTTGTTTTACAGGTAATTTCAAAGTACAGCCAAGGTTGGAATCATAAAATAACTCTTCAGAAGAATTTTCTTCTTCTTCTTCTTCTTCTTCTTCTTCTTCTTCTTCTTCTTCTTCTTCTTCTTCTTCTTCTTCTTCTTCTTCTTCTTCTTCTTCTTCTTCTTCTTCTTTTT
>NW_026067914.1:8985633-8989839 GCF_014885135.2 Alexandromys fortis | reverse complement strand
AAAAAAAAAAAAAAAAAAAAAAAGGAAATTAAATAAATCTCCTTAAGCTAAAAATCCACTTTTTCTTGGTATTCTAAATTTGCTACAGGTTGGTGAAGGATGGTCTTCTCTCTATGTGTTACTTTCATTGGTTAAATAAAGAGACTGCCTTGGCCTTTTGATAGGGCAGAAAATTAGGTGGGCAGAGTAGACAGAACAGAATTCTGGGAGGAAGAAGGCAGAGTCAGAGAGAGCCTCTGCCATGAAGCTGCCAGGTCAGACATGTGGAATCTTTCCAGGTACTCCACGATCTCGTGGTAATACACAGATTATTAGAAATGGGTTCTAGAGTTAGCAAATAAGAGGCTAGAGCTAATGGGCCAGGCAGCAATTTAATTAATACAGATCTCTGTGTGATTATTTTGGGCATAAGCTAGCCAGGCGGCTGGGAGCCAGGCACCTGGAAGTGGCTTGCTGCTCCTTTTACAACAACAGGATATATATATATATATATACCATGCATAAAATCAGTGGAACAAATAGTGTGTGATAGTGTGTATATAATGTTTATTTGTATATGTCTAGTGTTTCTTAAATTCCATACTTACAATTTATACTCTATACTCTTCTATTTGAAATGGGCAAGCCCATATTACAAAACATGAAGTGAATGATGATATTTATATCCCTATTTCTATGCATATTAACTTACTAAAATTAATTAAAATATTGTGAATTCACGTGTTATAGTCTATATAGACGAATAATACATGTGAACAGATATTTCAGTGCCAATTTAATGGGTTTTTAATATAATTTTCAAGTTAAGATTTATTTGTCATTTTTAAACATTTTAGTCTTTAAAAATTTTTTAATTATAATAATAATGAGATTTCATTTTTCTCTTTGATAATCTTCTCATTTACCCTTCCCTGCTCACTTTCAAATTCATTCAAATTCATAACCTCGTTTTTCCCAATTGGTAGTAGCTATCAAACTGTCCTAAAAATGCTAGAGAATAATTCACAAAAGGAATATTCTTTATAGTATAACTTAGTTTTCTTTAATGTTCATAATAAATAAATAAAAGCACCATAAAGAGACATAATATTAAAGTATGATATAAAATAGCAGGCACAGTTTCATTGTCTTTTTGTTTTTTAATACTTCTTTAATGTATTATACTGGAATATGTAGTATAAATGTCAACGTTAAAAATAAATAAATAAATGCTTCTATAGGCAATCATGAATAAGAATAAAAAGGAATGATCTCCGAATGACCAAAACATAATTCCGCTCTCCATGTGAAAATGTAAGATGTTAATTCTATAAAAGAATAAAAGTACTTCATTTCATGAGGATAATTTTTAGAAATTAGAAGGAAGGAAAGACAGAATGAAGAAAAATCAATTTTCTCTTCAATGTTTATTCTGTCATGCCAAGAATAATTTTCTAGACATTTACATAATGCAGATATTATGGCTGTTATAAATATGCAACTATTCTTGATAGTTGGTTGACAATAAACTTTATGTTCCATTTTTTTATGTTCCATGTTTTTAAGCACAAACCTAAACTATCATTTTAGCAAATTTTAATAGGAGTCTGAGTAAACAAGCTTTAAAACAAATATTTTAGGTTAAAATTATTATTGAGAACTTTAGAAGGCGGCTCCAGGGCCGTTCATGTAATATTTATGGTCTTTGATCCTTTTTTCTTTAGTTCTTAAAAGATTTCCAACTGTTCTGACATGTTATATTCATCGACACGATAGCATGAATTTTATTGGAGCAACCAACTGCTTTCTGTTTGTATCTAAGGCACTTTCATTAGATGCATGCCAATTCTGGTACTGTTAAGGAATCTAAGAACCTATAACTAGATAGGTCATAATCCTTAGAAGATGACATAGTAGATAAATAACTTCTGATGTTTTTTTCTTATACCATAGGTCAATTTATATTTAGATAAAAGATTCATGATACATATGTATATATACATATTATATATATAAAGATTTCTAAGTATATAGATACATAGATAATATAGATGTTTGAAATACCAGTGCTATAGATATATAAAGAGAGACACACACAGTAGATACATATATATATTAAATATAGATACATATCAATCCTCAACATAGAACCTTCTGGAAATACATACTAATAAACTCAGACACACTCAACTGTTCAGTCTGTAGAAAATAAAAGACTTTGGAGCCATAAACAGGAACTAAAAATCATACCTCTACTACAATTTCTCATGAATCTTTGTTTAAGAATGGGCTAAAAGATCATAGAAACATATAGTAATGGATAGAAAAGGGAAGTAATGTTTTTAGGTACCACAGCAGTTACACACGTGAAGTTTCAGCGACTGTGACAACATTGCTGTGTAATTGTGACAACACGACTTGTGTAAGCTCAAACCACCTAATGTCCCAACACAGAGACAGGAAAAGGACACAAAATGCCATCACTAGCCGAGGAACAAGTGATAGTTTATAGCTGCTCAGTCAGTTTTGTTTAATGATGTAATTCCTGGTGATTTTGAGAAGTTGGAGTAAGGAAGTAAATTTATTCAAAACACAATGCATAAAATTAAAAGACAGAAAGAAAAAAAAAACCCAAGTTTCTCACCATCTGTAAATCTGCTTTTCTAACAACCACTTCTATAAGGGAATGTAAAATAAATTTACAACTTTTACGTAGAAAATCCTTGCCACCTCTTCCTAAGTGTTCCTTTTGTTCTTTGATTTGATCACAGTTTTATTGTATTGGAAATAACACTAGGCAGCAATTTCTTCTGTTGTGTTTTGCTATTTTTCTTTGATCTTTCATGAATCTCAGTAATCTTAAATACATATTAAGAAATAACCAGACTAAGCCGGGCGGTGGTGGTGCATGCTTTTAATCCCAGCACTCGGGAGGCAGAGGCAAGTGGATCTCTGTGAGTTCGAAGCCAGTCTGTTGTTAGTTCCAGGCAGACACCAACACTACAGAGAAATAATTGTATTGATAAATAAATAAATATTTTTTTTCAAAAAAAATAAAAAAAAAAGAAAGAAAGAACCAAACAGAAATGTCCAAGTCGAGAACTGGCAAGTGGTTTTCTTTCTTATTTTGGTTTTGATTATTGATCATTCCTCCACCTTCATCTCCTCCCTCCTCTCTCCCTCTGTCTTTCTTTCTCTCCAACTCCATCTCCTTCTCCTCCTTCTCCTTCTTCTCTACTGTGGTCAAACCCCAAAACAGTGCATGCTTTAAGCAAATAAGCATGTACTGGGCCACTGGGCTTCATCCAAAATCTAAAGCTATTTATTTTTGATAACACATTTATTGGTTTTACATAGGTTGGAGATCATTTCTCAGTGTTTCTGTTTTCAGGACAACATGAAAATTTCTTTCAATAACTGTATGATAAAGATACTTTAAATAAAGATAAACTTCCTGGTTCTGGAAGGAAGCTCCCATCTACTTCCCCATCTCAGCACTGGGACTTTATCTAGTGTGGACAGGTGCAGGTCCTATGCATGATGCCATAGTCTCTGAAATCACCTGTGTGTCAATACTGTTGTATCTGAAACAACCTGTTTCTTTAGTATTACCTTTCCCCCTTGGCTTTTAGAATCTTTTTCTACTTCTGCCTTGTTCCCTATGCAAGCATTGAGGGGAATGATTTGATGAAGATACCTATATAATATGGAATGATCTAAGGACTCTTTTGTCAGAGGCTGCTAGTTTGGTCCCAGCTGCCCAGACTCAAAATAACCACACAGAAAATATTAATTAAATCACTGCTTGGCTTATTAGTTTTAGCTACTTTTGTTTGTTTGTTTGTTTTTAGTTTGTTTTTCTAGAAGGGGTTTTTCTGTGACTTTGAAGCCTGTCCTGGAACTAGCTCTTGTAGACCAGGCTGTCCTCGAACTCACAGAGATCCGCCTGCCTCTACCTCCACAGTGCTGGTAGTAAAGGCGTGTGCCCCCACCGCCCGGCTAGCTCGAGCTTCTTATTGACAAGCTCTTATATCTTAAATTAACCCATTTCTAGTAATATGTGTTTAACCACGTCCCTGTGGCTTACTGGCAAGGTTCCAAGACATCTGCTGTTGGTAAGACTGCAATTTTTATTACGCTATTCCTACCTATCCAAGAACAAGAGAGAGAGAGAGAGAGAGAGAGAGAGAGAGAGAGAGAGAGAGAGAGAGAGAGAGAGAGAGAGAG